>NC_040023.1:48532372-48557208 GCF_000972845.2 Larimichthys crocea | reverse complement strand
CCAGAGGCAGACAGACCAGGCAGGAAGCAGGCAGACAGGCAGACAGACAGGCAGACAGGACAGACAGGCAGACGGCAGGCAGACGGCAGACAGGCAGACAGGCAGGCAGACCAGGCAGACAGACAGACAGAGCAGACAGGCAGACAGAGCAGGCAGACAGTGCAGACAGGCAGGGCAGACAGGCAGAATGCAAGACAGGCATAGCAGGCGACAGGCAGACAGACAGGCAGACAGGCCGGCAGACAGAAGACAGGCATGACAGGCAGACAGGCAGCTACAGCCTCATCATTCACACACTCATGTATTTGGCAGTTCTAATCTCTTATCAAATCAGGTACTTTGGGTCTCGGCCTTTGTGTCCCAGCGGCCGGTGCTGAGGGGTGTCGCTGACAAGCGACCTGTCACCAAACCACATTTAGTCAGATGTTTGGTGTCATTTAAAGGTGGCGGCGGAGACGGGTGAGGAGGGGGAGGCGGCGTCATGAATAACGAGCAGCAGCAGCAGATGGATACCAGATTAGAGCCCGACCCGTCACTCCCCATTTCGCACACTGCCGCTCTTCTTCTCCCCCATCGTCTCCCACAAAAGTTTCTCTCTTTCTCCATGAACACCCCCCACCACGACGCCTTTTCACCCCCACCTCCCCGCCTCCCGCTCTCCAGTCACCCTCCCTAAGCCTATTTTATTGCTCATTTCAACGCGATAAAGGACAAAGGCAAACGCGCCTCCGCCGCCAGAAAGACCACTAATGAAATTCACTGGGCTGTAAGAGGGCCTTGATTCCTCCAACCACCGCCGGGGGGAGGGGCGCCATTGTTGAAGGAGTATATAGGGCCTGTCGATTACCTACAACACACACACACACTCAAACGCACACACACCACACACACACGCGACACCACACACAACTCGACCACACATAACGCAACACCCACACTCCACACACACTCACTCCATACAAGTGCTGCTGATGAAAAGAGCCATTTGTTGCCAAGAAGGCTTTCATAGAGACGGAGCCCCCCATGAACAAACCACACACACACACACATTTCATTTCACACACACAACACACACACACACACGCACACAACACACACAACCACACATCCACGTGCATGTGCATGCGCACTCACAACAGTAACAGAAGGTCGGTGAGCGTGTGACAACAGACGGGCCAGAAATTCAATTAGCAGGTTTTGCATTGTTGTGGAGAACTTTTACACCTCCATAAATGTCCTCAGGTTGCAAATGTCCAACTTCACTAGCAGAGAATAAACATGTTACATGTGGGTACAAATAATATTTTTGGTCTCTTCTAGCTAGTGTCCGGTTCAGACATGACTGGTACTGAGGTGGGTGTGGATGTTGTGTTATCAGTGTGGACTATTGCTTAAAATTATTGTGTTGTGTGTGTGTGTGTGTGTGTGCTTAAGGTTCTAATGTTCCAAGAGTTAGTGCAGAATTAAAGCATGGTCCGCTTGATTGTATAGAGGTGTAGGTGCCATTATAGATGGTTAATTAGAGCACTTGTTAGAACACACATCTTTGCTGATATTTTAGATTAAGCCGGGGAGGTGGAAGAGGCAGAAACAGCCAATTATGGCCAGCGGCCAACTCTGCCTGTTTTCGCTTTGGGGTAACGTCACTCAAAACACTGTCCATTCTTTATACGTACGTCATCGGGTGAAACACACACTTGCTGCTGACTATCGTATATTTGATATTGAGTGATAGGATATCCTACCTGTCTTGAATGTTTTTTCCAGCAACTTACTAACTTCCTCAGTCATAGAAAATATCAATTTGTATGCATATTTTCCCCTTCAAATGATCTGCTGTTGAACATGTTTGTATGTAAAGATCATTTCCCAAACAGCTGCCTGCGTTGCTTAAGCCTCCGTGTATGTATGTAAGGGTTAAGCAGTTGTTGTTTCAAGCTATGCACTAGTATTTACATTTCTGACCTTCCACTAAATGACGGGTGATGAGTTGGTGGATATTAAACAAGACGTGTCATGAGATTACCTTTTGTCCGAGCCTAACCACATTAGGGGGACCCTCACTGTTTTACTCCCAAGCTCTCGTCTAGGTCTGTCTGTGTGGGCGTCATCTGTTTTCTGTGCTTCTTTCATGTTGCGCCGATTGTGGTAGCAAGCAAATGTGTTTTGTGCTTTTAACATTTGGTATGCCTCCGTTTAAAGTGGGGTTTAACCTGGTCTGCATGTCTGCCTGTCTGTCTGCCTGTCTGTCTGCCTGTCTGTCTGTCTGTCTGTCTGTCATCATTGCTGCCATATCTCCATCACAGTTCATAGTTAGATGCTGCAGACTTCATGATGGAAGCTGTGCAGCAACTGACTCAGGAGCCAAACCAGCTCAGTAGACTAAAAACAGACTGTGAGGAGGAGGAGGAGGTGATGAAGAGGAGGAGGAGGTGATGAAGAGGAGGAGGAGGTGATGATGAGGAGGAGGAGGTGATGAAGATGAGGAGGAGGAGGAGGAGGTGATGAAGATGAGGAGGAGGAGGAGGAGGTGATGAAGATGAGGAGGAGGAGGTGATGAAGAGGAGTCATGTTTGTCTGGAAGTCAAACTGAATACAAACAGGCTGATTTCACCTCCTGCTGTCTCTCTCTCTCTTTCAATCTCCTCACTTTAAATGACTTCAGACACACACACACACACACTCACACACACACTCACACAGACACACACACACACAGCATGATTACAGCCTGCACACACTCCGCCTGTGTCCCAGCATGCATCAGGTATCTATTATTGAGCTACAGTAAGTCAGACAGAAATATAACCATCACAGTGCTGTCGACCAAATATGGTCACTTCTGGCTCCAAGAGCCGTCACGCTCAGACAGGGAGGGGCTTGTCGTGGACATTGATTGGCGTTTACAGCAGCCAATAGCGAGTGTGTGTTAGCATTGCAGCTAGCACTATGAGACAGACGGCACATTCAGTTAGCATGCTAACGGCACATTCAGTTAGCATGCTAACGGCACATTCAGTTAGCATGCTAACGGCACATTCAGTTAGCATGCTAACGGCACATTCAGCTACACGCAGCGTCACTGGTTAACGTTAGCTTGATGCTCGATCATGTTACGTGTAGCTTTAATTGAGTTCAGCAGCTAACGTGATTCATAATGCTAACTCATGTACTGCCCAGCTCGGGTTCTGGCACGACAAAGGCTCTGTTCCTCGTCAGCATTCCCCCGGTGCTAACAAACTGAGCTAACATGAGCTAACAGCAGTTTACTTCACTGTCCATCATAAACTCTGTAAATCACATGACTGATCAGGTGTCTCCTCTGTGATAGGTCCGTCCTGAGCGCGCTCAGTGGAGGTTTTGTTGCTCCATACATGTGGATGAGAGTGGGCGTGTCTCTGTGAGGGAGCCTGTCTGTCTGTCTGCCTGTCTGTCTGTCTGCCTGTCTGTCTCTCTCTCTCAGTCCATGTCATTGCAGCTCTCAGCAGGGGTTGACGGGCTGAGGAGAGTATTAGAGTGAAATGGTCCATGAACTGAAAGCCTTGTCTGTGTGTGTGTGTGTGTGTGTGCGTGTGTGTCTGTGTGTATGTGTGTGTGTGTGTGTGAGTGTGTGTGAGTGTGTCTGTGTGTATGTGTGTGTGTGTGTGTGTGTGTGTGTGTGTGTGCGTCTGTGTGTGTGTGTCTGTGTGTGTGTGTGTGTGTGTGTGTGTGTGTCTGTGTGTGTGTGTGTCTGTGTGTGTGTGTGTGTGTGTGTGTGCGTGTTCTCTGTCATTTCTAACAGTGATAAAATGTTCTGACCTGAGATCAGTGAACAACCAGATCATGCAGGTTCTGCTTCTTTTAGGAGGTCTTCATGTGTTTCTGTACCAGGTTCTGTTGGTCACTGAGGAGGTTCTGTTGGTCACTGAGGAGGTTCTGTTGGTCACTGAGGAGGTTCTGTTGGTCCATCAAGTGGTTCTAGTTTCCCTGTAGCTGGACAAGTGTCGGGGTCCGCCTGCATAAACACACACTAAATGATTTAATGAACCTGTATGTGTGACCGGGCCCAGTTCTGACCCAGAAAAATGTTTTTTATCCTGTGGTTCTCCTTCAAACACACTGACGTCTCTGTATGAAGTTAAAGCCCCATATGGACACACACACACACACACACACACACACACACACACACACACTTAATGCCACTTAAGGCTATTAGTGTTTCCTGTTGACGTCCAACAACGACCTCTTCACAAGCAATCATTTCCCACTCTGCACAGCTCCTGACACACACACACACACACACACACACAGTGGTTGGCAGAGAAACTGAACAAAGACATTTCAATCTGATCTGTATATTTTTATTCCCCCGCAGACTGTCTAAAACCTGGACGTAGTCTCCGTGACGTCCACGCAGACTGTCTAAAACCTGGACGTAGTTGTTGTTAGTTGTGTCACACTTCATGTTGTCTGTTTTAGTGTTATGTTAATGCATTCACAGGGCATCATCAGACGTCATGACCTCCTGACATATTTACATATTTACATATTTACATATTTATCTTTTACTGTCAGCGTTTGACAGTTTTTACCGTAACAAACTGTCAGCTGTGGTTTACAGAATTCTAAATACGGTGTAATGTTTTCCTGATATTACGGTAAAAGGATGTTATACTGCTGCACTGTGTTTATCAGTGTTACATTTTTTAAGATCTGTATAACCGACAGGAAAATGTCGTATTAATGCAGGTTACGTTATGAAATATTACGTTTACCGTACAGTCTGTAATATAAAATAATTCTGTATCAATTCTACATAATGACATAAATGAAGTTTTGGAGGTAGAACTGTGTTTTACAGTCATGATATATTTCAAGGTGTTTCAATGTTTCTACATCAGTCTACAGTTTTCACAGTTCACTGCATTCATTTGCATATTTACATATTTAATTAGATAAAACTTCATCATTTAAATAATTAGGGGAAGTTTCATTAGTTTCAGCTGACATGTACATTTTGTTTGATATCATTTTATGATGAAGTACTTAAAGTAACAGCACTGTATTATGTGATGTGAATATTCATTAATGTGCATTAATGTTCATTCATTATCATGTGTTTGTTTGATTCTCCTGCAGCAGTGAAGAACTTTAACAAAGATCTGCTCCGTCACCACCTGACTCCACCTGCCAGGTGTTTGTGCTGTCATCTGATGTCATCAGAGGTCACGGTGAGGTCACGGTGAGGTCACGGTGAGGTCACGGGGTCAGTGCAGGTTATCAGTGATCCTCTGTGTTAAAGTCTCACTCAGAGTTCATGTGGGGTCAAAGCTTGTCCTCCCCCATGTGACCACACATCTTTCATTGTTTATTAACTGACGTCACAGTAAGGCTGACTCTGATTGGTCACGTCATTCTACCACATGATGCAGTCCACAGAGCGAGCCGCTAACTTCCTGTTTACACCACGTACTTTATTTAAAGAAGCAAACTTTATTTACAGTAACAAACTTTATTTACAATAACAAACTTTATTTAAAGTAAAAAACTTTATTTAAAGAAGCAAACTTTATTTACCATAACAAACTTTATTTACAATACCAAACTTTATTTACCATAACAAACTTTATTTACAATACCAAACTTTATTTACCATAACAAACTTTATTTACAATAACAAACTTTATTGACACGTCACTGAATGGTTTATATTTTCATATTATGGTGTAACACTAATGTTTGACATTTCTTTACTGTAAAAACAAGTTGTTGTTTTTTTACAGTGTGCATCAGAATGAATCTTAAACCTGTGACGTCACAGTGACGTCACAGTGATGTCATGCTTTTGTTAGAACTTCCTGACATGTTACGCACACATAGAGATCAAAGGTCAAAGGTCACTGACACACACACGCACGCACACACGCACGCACCCTGCTGACGTCACAGAGCCGTCAGCTGATCGCTCGGTCCTCCACGCTTCTTCTTCTTCGAAAGTTCACTCTGCTCCACCTGTGGAGCTGGAGCACGTGACTGAACGCGGAAGCGGAAACGGGGCAGCGAGTCGCCAACAGCTGAGCAGCGTCAGAGCTGCTCTGTGCGCGGGAAGTCTCACTCCGCGGGAAACACGGAGACGGCTCAGGACGGCTCACCTGTCGGTGAGACAGGAAGTGAAGTGACGTAGTATTTATTATTCATGAGTTTTAGACACAGCTGATTGGTCGTGACAATAAAGTTTATTTTAAAATAAAACATACGGACATGTGGTGATGACGTGTCCACCTGTTGGCGTCAGTAGTCAAGTTAACTTTATTGACAGTGCTGCCACATGTACAGGACAAACAGGACATACAGGACATACAAGACATACAGGACAAACAGGGCATGCAGGGCATGCAGGACATACAGGACATACATACAGGACATGCAGGACATACAGGACAAACAGGACATACAGGACATGCAGGACATGCAGGGCATACAGGACAAACAGGACATACAGGACAAACAGGGCATGCAGGGCATGCAGGACATACAGGACATACAGGACATACAGGACAAACAGGACATACAGGACATACAGGACATGCAGGACATACAGGACATACAGGACATACAGGACATGCAGGACATACAGGACATACATACAGGACATACAGGACATACATACAGGACATACATACAGGACATACAGGACAAACAGGACATACAGGACATGCAGGACATACATACAGGACATGCAGGACATACAGGACATGCAGGACAAACAGGACATACATACAGGACATGCAGGACATACAAACAGGACATACATACAGGACATACAGGACATACATACAGGACATACAGGACATATATACAGGACATTGGGTCCATGACGTACGTTTGAGTCCATGACGTACGTTTGAGTCCATGACGTTCGTTTGAGTCCATGACGTACGTTTGGGTCCATGACGATCGTTTGAGTCCATGACATTCGTTTGAGTCCATGACGTACGTTTGGGTCCATGACGTACGTTTGGGTCCATGACGATCGTTTGGGTCCATGACGTACGTTTGGGTCCATGGCGATCGTTTGGGTCCATGACGATCGTTTGGGTCCATGACGTACGTTTGGGTCCATGACGTACGTTTGAGTCCATGACGTACGTTTGAGTCCATGACGTACGTTTCGGTCCATGACGTACGTTTCGGTCCATGACGTACGTTTCGGTCCATGACGATCGTTTGGGTCCATGACGTACGTTTGAGTCCATGACGATCGTTTGGGTCCATGACGATCGTTTGAGTCTATGACGTACGTTTGAGTCCATGACGTTCGTTTGAGTCCATGACGTACGTTTGAGTCCATGACGTTCGTTGAGTCCATGACGTTCGTTTGAGTCCATGACGTTCGTTTGAGTCCATGACGTACAAACTGAATTATTAGTATAAGTATATGTATGGCAGCATGGACAGTATTCACAGTGTGGTATATCAAGAAAACAGAAATATGTAACACCTGTAGTCACACCTGTTGGTGTGTTTCCCTCTCTCTCTGTCTCGGCTCGTGTTTCCTGCTCGGAGTGAGCCCTCTCTCTCTCTGTCCGCTCTCTGATTAGCAGCTCGGCTAATCCCGCTAGCGGCTAGCGGCTAGCTCAGTGGCTATGATGGCGGAGCTGGTGCAGGGACAGGCCTCGATGAACCAGCCGGGGCTGAAGGCTGACGGCCTGGCCGACGTTCTGCAGAGAGCCCGGCAGGTAACAACTCCACGGGGGTTCGGCACACACCCGCTCCGGGCCGAACCGGGCCGTTTGGATCGAGCCAAAGCACTTTTATTCGAATTCTCCCGTGTTGAGCTGCTGCTCCAACTTCAGAGTCAACACACACACACACACACACACACACACACACACACACACACACACACACACACTTGTACTTAGCATGCTAACTAGCTCGGAAAGCAGTTCGGACTTGCGGTTCGGTTCCGCTCACTTTGTCCGGGCTGACACGCTCCGGGACTTAGTTTAGGGGGAGTTTGTGGAGCTGTCAGCCCGGGACCGGTGGAGCAGGAGGTGGAGGAGCTGGACAGAAGTTTGGACACACGTGTCACTGAGGCAGCAGACAACCTGTTGGACCGCGAGGACAGGGGGACACTTCACCGTCCTCAGGCCGGGAGGGGGGCACCGAACCCGGCCGTGGAGCCGCGGTCCGGCCCCCCCTCCCCCGACAGGCTGTTTACTGTAAGTTGGTGAAACTAGGCTGGCTGTTATGCAACAGCCTGCCAGCCACAGACAGCCTGTGGAGGTGTGTCTGCACCTATAGAGACAGACAGGTGACACGCAGACAGGCAGCTCACAGGTAACACACCTGACCTCAGGGCTGCCTCATTCACCTGAGGTCAGGTGTGTTACCTGTGTGTGTTCTGACCCAGAACCAGAGAGGTGGAACATCACCCATGAGGTCCAGTATGAGGAACAGAACCGAGTCAGAACCGGGGAGGTGGTTAGCCTAGCTTAGCACAAAGACTAGAAGCGGGGGGAAACTGCTAGCCTGGCTCCAAACCTGATTTAAAGTCTGCAGGAAGTGACAGAGTCACAGCTTCCTGTTTGATAGAGAGCTGCTAACAGAACCAGGCTCAGCAGCCAGACCGGACCGGGTTGGAGCACAGTTACAGTACCGAGGTACCGCTCAGGTTCTGGTTCTGGTTCAGGTCTGACCTCACTGTGACAGACGTCTGTAGTTTGTTACCGCGGACTCGGAAAAACAGGCTAAGCTAATGGGGCTAGCTGTAGCTACAATAGCATTTAACTACAACATATCCCATGAGTCTCATTCAGCAAAGACTCATGGGAGTTGTAGTGTTGAAGGCTAACAGAGAGACGCCAGTCAGGTGTCCTTTTTAGTCTGGACGTTAACAGGAAGGTCAAAGGTCATCAGGCCTGAGTTTAGTTCAGCAGCAGAACCTCAGTGACACCTCCACCTCCGTCCATGACGTTTGAGTCCGTGACGTTTGAGTCCGTGACGTTTGAGTCCGTGACGTTTGAGTCCGTGACGTTTGAGTCCGTGACGTTTGAGTCCGTGACGTTTGTTTGAGTCCATGACGTTTGAGTCTGTGACATTTGAGTCTGTGACGTTTGAGTCCGTGACGTTTGTTTGAGTCCATGACGTTTTGAGTCCGTGACATTTGAGTCTGTGACGTTTGAGTCCGTGACGTTTGACACCATGACATTTGTTTGAGTCTGTGACGTTTGTTAGAGTCCGTGATTTTTGAAACCGTGACGTTTGTTTGAGTCCATGATGTTTGAGTCCATGACGTTTGAGTCCATAACGTTTGTTTGAGTCTGTGATGTTTGTTAGAGTCCGTGACGTTTGAGACCATGACGTTTGTTTGAGTCTGTGACGTTTGAGTCTGTGACGTTTGAGTCCGTGACGTTAGAGTCCGTGACGTTTGTTTGAGTCCGTGACGTTTGTTTGAGTCCGTGACGTTTGTTTGAGTCCGTGACGTTTGTTTGAGTCCGTGATGTTTGAGTCCGTGACGTTTGTTTGAGTCCGTGACGTTTGTTAGAGTCCGTGAAGTTTGTTTGAGTCTGTGACGTTTGAGACCATGACGTTTGTTTGAGTCCGTGACGTTTGTTAGAGTCCGTGACGTTTGTTTGAGTCCATGACGTTTGTTTGAGTCCATGACGTTTGAGTCCATGACGTTTGAGTCCATGACGTTTGAGTCCATGACGTTTGAGTCCATAACGTTTGTTTGAGTCTGTGACGTTTGTTAGAGTCCGTGATGTTTGTTTGAGTCCGTGACGTTTGAGTCCGTGACGTTTGAGACCATGACGTTTGAGTCTGTGACGTTTGTTAGAGCCTGTGATGTTTGTTTGAGTCCTTGACGTTTGAGTCCGTGACGTTTGTTAGAGTCCGTGATGTTTGTTTGAGTCCGTGACGTTTGAGACCATGACGTTTGTTTGAGTCTGTGACGTTTGAGTCCATGACGTTTGATAGAGTCCGTGACGTTTGTTAGAGTCCGTGACGTTTATCAGAGTCCGTGACGTTTGTCTGAGTCCATGACGTTTGTTTGAGTCCATGACGTTTGTTTGAGTCCATGACGTTTGTTTGAGTCCGTGACGTTTGAGTCCATGACGTTTGATAGAGTCCGTGACGTTTGATAGAGTCCGTGACGTTTGTTAGAGTCCGTGACGTTTGTCAGAGTCCGTGACGTTTGTCAGAGTCCGTGACGTTTGTTAGAGTCCGTGATGTTTGAGTCCATGACGTACGGTTCAGTGATGTTTGTTTGAGTCCATGACGTTTGAGTCCATGACGTACATTTGAGTCCGCAATGTATGTTTGAGTTTGTTTGAGTCCGTGACGTTTGTTAGAGTCTGTGACGTTTGTTAGAGTCTGTGATGTTTGAGTCCGTGACGTTTGTTTGAGTCCGTGATGTTTGAGTCTGTGATGTTTGTTAGAGTCTGTGACGTTTGTTTGATTCTGTGATGTTTGTTTGAGCCCATGACATTTGTTTGAGTCCATGACGTTTGTTTGAGTCCATGGCGTTTGTTTGAGTCCATGGCGTTTGTTTGAGTCCATGACGTTTGTTTGAGAGTCCATGACGTTTGTTTGAGTCTGTGACGTTTGAGTCTATGACGTTTGTTTGAGTCCATGACGTTTGTTTGAGAGTCCATGACGTTTGTTTGAGTCTGTGACGTTTGAGTCTATGACGTTTGTTTGAGTCCATGACGTTTGTTTGAGAGTCCATGACGTTTGTTTGAGTCTGTGACGTTTGAGTCTATGACGTTTGTTTGAGTCCATGACGTTTGTTTGAGAGTCCATGACGTTTGTTTGAGTCTGTGACGTTTGAGTCTATGACGTTTGTTTGAGTCCATGACGTACGGTTCAGTGACGTTTGTTTGATTCTGTGACGTTTGTTTGATTCTGTGATGTTTATTTGAGTCTGTGACGTTTGTTAGAGTCCATGACGTTTGAGTTCATGACGTTTGTTTGATTCCATGACGTACGTTTGAGTCTGTGACGTTCGTTTGAGCCCATGACGTACGTTTGAGTCCGTAATGTTTGTTTGAGTCTGTGACATTTGAGTCCATGACGTTTGAGTCAGTGAAGTTCGTTTGAGTCCGTGATGTTCATCATGTGACGCTGTCTGTAAAACACCTGAGCAGGTAGAACAAGAAGGCTGTGCCTTTAGCCTCAGTGGACGCTTACCTAAACACTGAGATCTTTTCATCTTGAAGGTGTAAAGTTGTTCTGACGTACGTTTGAGTCCGTGACGATCGTTTGTGTCTGTGACGTTTGTTTGAGTCTGTTACGTTTGTTTGAGTCCATGACGTCTGTTTGAGTCCGTGACGTACGTAGAGTTGCACGATACCCACGGTATACACGGTACCCCGCGGTGCCAAATCATAACCGTCGCTACTATACTAGAAATTTTACACGACGGTACTACCGTGGATTACTATACTACCGGTGCCAGTCTCCGCTGCATAGCGGCCGCCTCTGCTCTCCTCCCGGCTTCTCACTGCATGCTACTCCCTCGTAAACAAACCAACATGGAACCGCAACCGAACTCCACAGCTGCTGAATGATTGGCTGTTTGCCTGTTACTGGTGACGTCCAGGGATATGATAGGCTGTTTCCGCACGCTGGGTCCGCCCGTCTGTTAGCTGATTGGCTGTTCGTTGTTTCTGCCGGCAAGAACGAACTCCGCGAAGACAGCTCCGCTTCGATAGAAACTCGCTTCAGAACAAACAACAAGCTAAAGTTCTGTCTCGCCCAGACACGAGACAACACACTCACCATGGCAGAAGCACCGGGCCCGAGCAGCGAGTCTGCCGTGGCGTCTTCGTCAGTGGCAACACTAATTTTGCTTAAAAAACAAACGTCGTTGTTTCAAACTAACTTGTACAAATACATCGCAGTTTATAAAAATAATAATAATTAAAAAAGGCTGCAGTATCGCGATAATACCCGGAACCGCGATACTTTGTCTGGTATAGTATCGTGGTTACTCATTTTAGTATCGTGACAACTCTAGACATACGTTTGAGTCCATGACGTACGTTTGAGTCCATGACGTCTGTTTGACTCTGTGACGTACGTTTCAGTCCGTGACATTCGTTTGAGTCTGTGACGTACGAGTCTGTGACGTTTGTTTGAGTCCATGACATTTAAGTTCATGACGTTCGTTTGAGTCTGTGACGTACGTTTGAGTCCGTGATGTTCATCATGTGACGCTGTCTGTAAAACACCTGAGCAGGTAGAACAAGAAGGCTGTGCCTTTAGCCTCAGTGGACGCTTACCTGAACACTGAGATCTTTTCATCTTGAAGGTGTAAAGTTGTTCTGAGCAGCTCGAAGGTTTCAAACAAAGTCATGCTGAGTGAATTTGAATATTAATCAGCCGGGTCGCGGCTCGATGGACGGCTTTATTAGAAGTTATCATGATGTCATGTTGGGTTACCTCACTGACTGAACGTCTTCAGACTCTGTCTGGTTTGTACGTCGACGGTTCGACCTGTTGGTCTTCACCTGGGACTTGTTGGCTTTCGCCCGGGACTTGTTGGTCTTCACCTGGGACTTGTTGGCCTTCACCTGGGACTTGTTGGCCTTCACCTGGGACTTGACTTGGTTTTGATTGTAAACTTACTCTTGACTTGGGATTCGATAATCTTGTCTTGGGAGTCGTTGGTCTTAACTTCATCATCGATACGTAGGACTTACTTGTGTCCTGTTGTGTTGTTAATGAACCATGATGTGTTAGCACTGTTATGTTTTGTATCCAGATGTTACAGCTGTTTCTGTCTTTCTGTCAGATGGTGGGAAAGATGGGTGGAGAAACCATGTCCCACCTCAACAGCGCCTCAGGAAGTGTCGAGCCCTCGCTGTACTACCCCGGCCAGAAACGACCAGGAGAGGACGGAGGTGAGGAGGAGGGAGTGATGGGTGGTGGGCAGGAAATGAGTCCAACATAATTAAACATCCTGCAGTCTGAAATCTATGAAACATGAAACCTTTAACTTGAGCTAGAACCCTCCACCTAACCGACAACCTTCTACCTGAGCCAGTCATCATACCCAGAACCCCTTTAACCAGAGCTACAAACTACACCTTATCTAGAACCTTAAACCGGAGCTACAAACTACACCTTATCTAGAGCCCTAAACCGAAGCTAGAAGTATACTTTATCTAAAACCCTAAACCAAAGCTGCAAACTACACCTTATCTAGAACCTTAAACCGAAGCTACAAGCTACACCTTATCTAGAACCCTAAACCGAAGCTACAAGTACACCTAATCTAGAACCCTAAACCGAAGCTACAAGTACACCTAATCTAGAACCCTAAACCGGAGCTACAGACTACACCTTAGAACCATTTTAGTGGAGTTACGATTTATTTATTATTAAATTACAGCGTCCAGATGAAATAAGTGGTCTGTGGTTAAAAAATTCACTTTTTGATATGTGAGGTCTTTTTTAAAGATTACCATCATCAGTAGGAACCAATGGGCTTGGAGCTGTAGCCACAGACAGGAAGTCGGACAGTATTGACAGGCAGACGAACACTTTGTTGGTTTAGTTTAGATCGCTCATGAGCGAAGCCGTCATGATACTTTGGGCCTGAATTTAAAACATGCATCATGTCTAATCTGTGTTTCTGTCTCTCAGTAGGTAACCAGCTAGCAGCCATGGGGCATCAGAGGTACAACCAGCAGTTCATATTGATTAACACACACACACACACACACACACACACACACACTCTCTGCAGGACAGATAATGACATGTGTTCACATCATATTCTTGTTTGCAAATACATATTGTGTCGTTGGTGTGAAATGGGAGATAAGTGTTTATAGATCTGTCCTCCTACAGTCATAAACATAATCACTTATTGACACACACACACACACACACACACTGTGGTTGTGTGTTTTTGTGTGTGAACATGATGTTAATGTGTGTGTGTGTGTCTGTTGCAGCAGGGTAATCACAGAGGATTACAAGGTCCCCGACAGGATGGTTGGCTTCAGTGAGTATGACCTCTGACCTTTTACTGCGTCCTGCTGCTCAGGTGTCTGAAGGCTCATCCAATCAGGATTTAGTTAGGAACAGCTGATGTGAAGTCTGGTTGTCTTCATGTTTTTATTACTTTGATCCATTTTGTGACTGTGTTTAATTCAAAACCTGATGGAGAACCTTTTCAGGTGATCTTTACCTGATCAGACTCAGTGTACCGAGAACGGGAATCTTCAATCTGAACTAAAGCCTTCAGCCTGAGCTAGAACGTTTTCACTTAAAACCATGACCTACAATCATCTTTGTCTGTAAAGCTCTGTAGAACCTTTAACCCGAGTCTTTAAAGCTCTGTAGAACCTTAAACCTGAGTCTTTAAAGCTGTTAAAGATGAACAGCTCAGTTTCTGGTTCTGAACGACCCAACTCAAAGCGCTTCCATCCAGACTTGAGGATGTTCTAAAATCTGTAACGTTTGTGTCGTCCTCACACTCATCTCTGTTTGTTCTTCAGTTATTGGAAGAGGAGGAGAACAGATCACCAGGATCCAGCTCGAGTCCGGCTGCAAGATCCAGATTGCTGCTGGTGAGGTCCAGATGTAGTACTCTGTGTAGTATTCTGTGTACTGAAACCTTCCAGAAACTCCTGAACAACCAGCTGAGTGTGTTTGATGTGTTGCAGGTAAACATGTAAATAATGTGTGTGTGTGTGTGTGTGTGTGTGTGTGTGCAGACAGCGGCGGCCTCATGGAGCGGCCATGTTCCCTGACTGGAACGCCTGAGAGCATCGAGTGAGTTTCTTAACATCCACCTGATGATGTCACCACCTCACCTCCACCTGCTGCTCACCTGTGTGTGTGTGTGTGTGTGTGTGTGTGTGGTCACAGGCAGGCAAAGCGGCTTCTCGTCCAGATCGTGGATCGCTGTAGAAACGGTCCGGGTTTCCACGGCGACGGGGAAGGTGGCGCCTCGGTGCAGGAGATGCTGATCCCAGCCAGTAAGGTGGGGCTGGTGATTGGCCGAGGTGGAGACACCATCAAACAGCTGCAGGTAGAGTTTGTGACAGGAAGTGTGTGTGTGTGTGTGTGTGTGTGTGTGTCACCCTAACACTTATGATGTGTGTGTGTGTGTTAGGAGAGGGCGGGGGTGAAGATGATGATGATCCAGGACGGTCCGATGCCGACAGGAGCTGACAAACCTCTCCGCATCTCTGGAGACCCGTACAAAGTTCAGGTAAACACGTCACGGAGACTACGTCCAGGTTTTAGACAGTCTGCGGGGACGTCACGGAGACTACGTCCAGGTTTTAGACAGTCTGCGGGGACGTCACGGAGACTACGTCCAGTCTTACAGTTCATTTGAGGAAGTTTTTCAGGGTTGAAAGAGTTGATGTAGAAACAGACTGTATCGGTGTCGATCACTTAAACTGACGTTTTAATCTTTCCTTCCTCTCCTCGTCTCCTTTCCCTCTTTTAGGCAGCAAGGGAGTTGGTGTTGGAGGTGATCCGGGAGAAGGACGGAGACTTCAGGTCGGGACGCAACGACTTCAGCTCCCGACTGGGAGGAACCAACCTGGATGTACGACACACACAGACACACACAGACACACACACATTGTTAGCATGTGTTAGCATGTAGCATGTAGGAGCGTCCATGGAGTCACTATTTAAAAGGTACATTCATGTCTAGTCTGTCCCTCTGCAGGTCCCAGTACCGAGGTTCGCCGTCGGCATCGTGATCGGCAGGAACGGAGAAATGATCAAGAAGATCCAGAACGATGCAGGAGTCCGGATCCAGTTTAAAGCAGGTCTGTTTACACGGTGTAATCCAGAATAAACGGGTCTGATCCAGATTAATGGTCTGACTCCTCCCTGTTTGCCTCCTCCAGATGATGGCATCAGCCCGGAGCGTGTTGCCATGGTGATGGGTCAGCCAGACCGCTGTCAGCATGCCGTCCACCTGATCAATGAGCTCATCCAGACCGCACAGGTAACACACACGCACACACACACACACACACACACACACATAATCTGAGCTCTGCTCACGTTCACACACTCTCTTGGTTTGTTGTTGTAGGAGCGTGATGGTTTTGGCTCCGCCCTGCGGAGTGGGAGGGTCAGAGGTCGTGGTGATTGGACCATGGGCTCACCTGGTCCGCTACAGGAAGTGACATACACCATTCCTGCTGACAAGTGCGGCCTGGTCATCGGCAAAGGTAGGAGAAGAGTTTGACCGTCTGCCAGACACGACCGCCACAATGAGACCAATCATTGACCAGCTGATATCAGTGACTAGTCCAGCAGCAGTCAGCCCAGAACCAGAACCAGACCCAGCAGCAGCTGATCTCACTGCCTAGTCCAGCAGCAGTCAGCCCAGCTCGGCGTCTGTCTTTCAGCCTTTTATTTCACCAAGCTCTCACCAACCACTAAAAGTCAGTCCCACATTTACTCTTGTCCGGCGGCTTCTTGCTCGCTCACTCTCTCCTTTTCTCTTCTTAGCTTCCTCCGTCAGCGTCCTCTTCACTCTCTTCTCCTCTGCCATCATGTCCATAGAGGCTGCTGACTGCTGACAAACTGAGCTAACAGCAGCTAACAGACTGAGCTAACAGCAGCTAACAGTTGGCAGCAGATGATGATTTGACATCCTCGTTTGTCTAAAAGCAAAAACATGAATAACAAAAGATTCAGGATGAGAGCTCTATCAGCGCCATTCACTCTGAAAACCTCTTAGAGACATCAGCCATTCACTGTGTGTGTGTGTGTGTGTGTGTGTGTGTGTGTGTGTGTGTTGGTGGGTGGAGGTCAAGAGGGTTGAGCAGCAGCTTCCAAAATAAAAGCTTCAGAAAAAAGAAATGTCAAGTACTCGATGTTTAGACACCATATGGTCTGTTTGTCTGGTGCTCTATTGTTCGAGACTTTCTATTGACGATACTGATGAATGTCCTCCTGTCTACACACACACACACTGAAGTCTGTTGTCATTTAAAGAAAATGTTTTTAACATCAATTAAATTTAAACTCTGACTAGGAAACCAGATGATACATGTTTATATTGACATGTCGTTTATATTGACATGTTGTTTATATTGACATGTTTATGTTGACATGTTGTTTATGTTGACATGTTTATGTTGACATGTTGTTTATGTTGACATGTTTATGTTGACATGTCGTTTATGTTGACATGTTTATGTTGACATGTTGTTTATGTTGACATGTCGTTTATGTTGACATGTTTATATTGACATGTCGTTTATGTTTCCACATGTTGCTGCTGAATGGAGCTGGTTCAGGTTCATTCACATTTGAAGGGTTTAAATAGAAACTTGCTCGCTCACTCGGCCTCGTTCTCTTCACCCCATTAAAGGTCCATTAATGCTCGTTCATTTGGTTAACAAAGAGTTAATGACCTCAGACCATTCTGCTGACCGGAGGAGGAGGAGGAGGAAGAGGAAGAGGAGGAGGAAACTAACTGGTTCATATGACAGCATCCAGTTTGACTCCACAACTGAGCTTTAATTTCAAATAATTATTCACTTTAGAAAAAAGTGATTCCAATGAATGGACGCAGTAAAGTCTGGTGAATGGATGCAGTAAAGTCTTAATGTACACAGTAAAGTCCGGTGAATGGACGCAGTAAAGTCTTGTGAATGGACGCAGTAAAGTCTGGTGAATGGACGCAGTAAAGTCTGGTGAATGGACGCGGTAAATTGGTGAATAGACGCAGTAAAGTGGCGAATGGACACGGTAAAGTCTTGTGAATGGACGCGGTAAAGTCTGGTGAATGGACGCAGTAAGGTCTGGTGAATGGACGCAGTAAAGTCTGGTGAATGGACGCAGTAAAGTCTGGTGAATGGACGCGGTAAATTGGTGAATAGACGCAGTAAAGTGGTGAATGGACACGGTAAAGTCTGAATGGACACGGTAAAGTCTGGTGAATGGACGCGGTAAAGTCTTGTGAATGTACGCAGTAAAGTCTGGTGAATGGACGCAGTAAAGTCTGGTGAATGGACGCAGTGAAGTTTGAATGGACGCAGGAAAGTGGTGAATGGACGCAGGAAAGTGGTGAATGGACGCAGTAAAGTCGGGTTAATGGACGCGGTAAAATCTGGTGAATGGACGCGGTAAAGTGTGGTGAATAGACGCGGTAAAGTGTGGTGAATAGACGCAATAAAGTCTGAATGGATGCGGTAAAATGGTGAATGGACGCAGTAAAGTCTGGTGAATGGACGCAGTAAAGTCTGGTGAATGGACGCAGTAAAGTGGTAAATGGACGCAGTAAAGTGGTAAATGGACGCAGTAAAGTCTGGTGAATGGACGCAGTAAAGTCTGGTGAATGGACGCAGTAAAGTGGTTAATGGACGAAGTAAAGTCTGGTGAATGGACGCAGGAAAGTCTTATTGTAAGCAGTAAAGTCTGGTGAATGGACGCAGGAAAGTCTTATTGTAAGCAGTAAAGTCTGGTGAATGGACGCAGTAAAGTCTTAATGTACGCAGTAAAGTCTGGTGAATGGACGCAGTAAAGTCTGGTGAATGGACGCAATAAAGTTTGAATGGATGCGGTAAATTGGTAAATGGACGCAGTAAAGTCTGGTGAATGGACGCAGTAAATTGGTGAATGGACGCAGTAAAGTCTGGTGAATGGACGCAGTAAAGTCTGGTGAATGGACGCAGTAAAGTCTGGTGAATGGACCTAGTAAAGTCTGAATGGACGCAGTAAAGTCGGGTGAATGGACGCAGTAAAGTCGGGTGAATGGACGCAGTAAAGTCTGGTGAATGGACGCAGTAAAGTCTGGTGAATGGACGCAGTAAAGTCGGGTGGTGTTTAACGTGTGGTGGTGCTGTGTGTGTGTTTTTAAGGTGGAGAAACCATTAAGAGTATTAACCAGCAGTCTGGAGCTCACGTGGAGCTGCAGAGGAACCCGCCTCCCTCCACTGACCCCAACACTCGGGTCTTCACCATCAGAGGCACCGCCCAGCAGATGGACCTCGCCCGCCAGCTCATAGACGACAAGATCGGGGTACGCAAAACAAACACACCCACGCACACAGACCTGACAGTCATGGTCAATGATAGAGCAGATTTAAGGTGGTATTGTTAAACTGCGTGTCCTCTTCAGGGTTCAGGTATTATGAGTAACGGAGGCTTCGGCTTCAGTCCCTTCACCCAGGGCCCGGCTACACACCAGAAGTAAGACACACACACACACACAGGCTCAGATTTAAGGTGGTCTGACGTTTGTAGATATTCTGTGTTAATTATTGTGTGTGTGTGTGTGTGTGTGTGTGCGCAGCTGTGGCAGTGGTCAGACCTTCTTGACCGGCGTTTGGGGAAACACCTATCAGACCAGCTGGCAGAACCCTGGACAACAAGACCCTGGTAACACACTCACACTCACACACACTCACACACACACACACACACACACACACACACACACACACACACACACACTGATTGGCCGTGTTGATCAGGTGATTGAGGTTCTTCAGGTCTAACAAACAAACATGGTGCTCTTCATCAGCGATCATGGGAGTTGTAGTCCCAAACGACAAACATGACCTGAAGGAAGTCAGACACAGACGCTTTTCAAAATAAAAGACCCTGAACAAACTTGAGATGGTGAAAACTCCTGAAACATTCCTGAAACATTCCTGGTGGTCAGAGTAGACTGAGTTTAGATGTGACCTACACACACACACACACACACACTCAGGTTTGAGTCCATAAGTTAAGACTCTCTTTGTGTGTGTGTGTGTGTGTGTGTGTGTGTGTGTGTGTGTGTGTGTAGGTCACAGTATGGCTCAGACAGGACAGATGGACTACTCTAAAGCATGGGAGCAGTACTATAAGAAGCTAGGCAAGTCCACACACACACACACACACGCACACGCACACGCACACACACACACGCACACACCGGGCTCAGCCGTGTTCACTGGAAGGTAGACGCTGATGTTAGCTTACAGCGCTAGCTGCAGTAGCAGTGTGTGTAACATTGTGTGTGTGTGTGTGTGTGTGTGTGTGTGTGTGTGTGTTGCAGGTCAGCAGAGTCAGCCTCAGAGCTTGATGACAGACTACAGTAAGGCCTGGGAGGACTACTACAAGAAACAGAGTACGCCACTGACCAACACTCGGAGATAATGTTTAGCTATGCTTTTATTTTGGCGGGTTTACACCTGACTTCCTCTGTAACGTTAGCTCAGGTACGCTAACGTTAGCTCTTGTGTCTGCAGGTCAGTCGTCTCAGCAGAGTTCGGTGCCAGACTACACTGCAGCGTTAGCAGAATACTACAGACAGCAGCCCTACCTGTGGAACCCCGCCCAGATACAGGTAACACACAGGAAGCCCCGCCTTCACCTGTAGCTCACCTGTCCCCGTATTGCTAGGCTCCCCTACAGAGCAGCTAACGTTAGAGCGGACGAGCTAACGTTAGAGCGGACGAGTTAACAGACGAGCTAACGTTAGAGCGGACGAGCTAACAGACGAGCTAACGTTAGAGCGGACGAGCTAACAGACGAGCTAACGTTAGAGCGGACGAGCTAACGTTAGAGCGGACGAGTTAACAGACGAGCTAACGTTAGAGCGGACGAGCTAACTGGAGAAAACTCGGAGAAAGCTCTCAACACCATGGGTTTTGAGGGTTCCAATGTCCGACCATGCAGGCCGTCTCCGATTTTGACAAACTTGGGGTTGTCTTGCAATGCTTCCTCCGGAAAGACGGTCGACTGCTCAAAAAAGCTCTTTAACTGGAAGGGCAATGTGAAGCTTGTGGCAAGTCCAGCACGGGGGAGTATCCTGCAGAGAGCTGGCCAGGATGGTTCATGACGATGACCTGCAGAGAGAGAGACGTGGAGGGAGTTTTAAAAGAGTAACATTAGATACTGGTTCCCTGTAGGGGTTGTCCAAAACTTTACAGGGGGGTTGTGGGTCTTCTTCTTGATTCTAAAGGGTGTAAGACAACGTCAAACAAACTAGCCATATTCCATAAATATAGCAGGTTACTTCAGGTTAGTTTTTTACTCTCAGTGAATGAAGGTTTAAGGGTATTTACAACAACAAAGTTACATAACCTCCCGGCTCTGATTATCGCCCCTCCGCATGGTTTTTGTTCCGATACGGCTAGGCAGATGACACTCAGCTCTATATGTATTTCCTCCTGACCCCTCGGCTCCCTCCGGTTCGGCAGCCACCTATTTCAATGCCCTTAGACGACATATGTGACCTCACGTCTGTTGCCGCTCCTCAATGAACCACAGGCTTTTTTCATCATCTGTTGTTCCCTGTTGGTGGAATGCGCTATACCATTCCTACCAGAGCAGGAAGCGTCCCTCT
The DNA here is from genome assembly GCF_000972845.2 of Larimichthys crocea. Taxonomy (NCBI): domain Eukaryota; kingdom Metazoa; phylum Chordata; class Actinopteri; family Sciaenidae; genus Larimichthys; species Larimichthys crocea. The sequence continues at coordinate 48,535,889 of NC_040023.1, read as the reverse complement.
CTACCTCAAAAAACTTCTGAGACCCAGAACTGGACATGCTAAATCGATCCCTTATTACTGTTGCATGACTTATTGCTGCTCGAACATGTCCTTTGCGGCACTTTACCATGAGTGTTTCCCTTTTTTGTAAGTCGCTTTGGATAAAGCCTGCTAATGAACTAAATGTAAAAAATGTAATGTAGGGGGCAGGTCGTAAAGAAGGTTTGGAAACCACGATCTAAGATCATCTAAGGATTGTTTGTGATGAGACAGAGAGAGGGAGGTTACCTGTTTGGGATTGGTCTAGACCAGTGAGACTAAACAGGGGTGGTTGTATTGTGCTGATCTGGGCTAGAAAGGTTCAGGATGATCTGAATTTAGAAATTGAAGGAGCCCTTTCTTAAAGGCCCAGGTAAAGGTGATGCAGGTCTTGCAGTAGTACAATAGAGGGTCACCAGATGTTTATGTTCTTTACGCTTATCTGACTCATTGAAAATGATCCGAGTTACGCAGCACAGCTGTAATTCCTTTATACAAAAGAACTGTATGTATCATGAAACCAAATGCCAGTTCGTTGTTGTAATTTTGATTTTAAAAAGAGGTTTCATCTTTCACTGAGTGACCTATAACGCATAAAACCATAATTGTGTAATAGTGTAAAAAAAAAGGTTTTTCTAAGCCCCTTAAAATCAAGAGGCCCAGAGATACGTCCTGAAACGTATCACTCTGAATGATCAGGGGAGGAGCAGGATCACAACCCCACAAAGATTGTGGGCGAAGACTACGCTGTCTTAAGAAAGAGGGTGGTCAGGTTGTGTGGCCACCTTTGCGGGTACCGGCAAACTGTTTTGTGTTGCCGCTCGCAGCGTCTGCTATGAGTGTTTGTAGCTGTAGTTAGTTAAACATTAATCTCGATTTGCTAATTGTTCCCATATGTTAATGTTTTTGGCTCTTGCATATCTCGTTCGTGTGTAAAGCGTGATACCATATTCGCCGGCAAATACCTGATGACATACAGACCACCGGCTCAGATACAGCCCTGTATAAAAACAAACACCTTGGCAAGGGTCGGCATGCTTCCCAGTGGCTGTTCGTAGTGGTATTGGTCGAGTTCTCATAGTTGCGCTTCCGATCGTTATCCCTGGGCTGTGAAATCTTGCCAGCAGGAGACTGGGCCGAGATTCTTTCTTGAGCACCTTAGCCCTTGGCTGTGTCCACCTAGCAACCGCTTTAACCTCTGCGGATTTGCTCGTCGTATGAGTCGCAGGCACCGTTCATTCGTGGGTGGAGGCGACAAGATGGACTTCCACCGGGCCCCCCTACACAGTGGCAAGGCCACCCGTTTTTCAATGAAAAATCACCAGGCGAAGTGACGGGCCTAACCAGTCAGTAAGGTTCTGGGTCCCACAACCACCCCAAAGGCTTGCCTTTTGTCCCCATCTCGGGATTTTACGGAGACAACATGCTGAGGCCATGGTAAGGTTAGGATAGCTTTCAATCATGACTGAATAATGACTTAACATAAATTAAGGTTGATCAACAATGGACTGCATGCACAGATCTCTTACACTATGAATCCTCGTAGATGAACTGGTTCAAGGGATGGATAGACTGAGCACGTTCCAGTTGCAGAACCAACCTCCAGGGCTGGAGGCTTGGCTTGACTGCCAGTCCGGTTCTGCCGTGCGCAGAAGCGTGCCCAGCACAGACAAGGTGACCGCATCATCCGGCTTGCCCCTGCAGGATGTCTACAAAATTACGATCGGTCAAGAGAGACTATCGAGATCTTGCAGTTTGACTACCTAGTTCGTACCAACGAACAGACTGGCCAATTATGATTGCAGGGTACAGTCCGATAAACCTGGGGAAAGAATGATTGGTGTTAAAATACAAAAGAAAATGTATAAATGATTTGGCAATCAAGATTTGTGTTTTTTTTCAAATACTTCCACTTTCCGTTCACTCGCACTTTCTCATTTTCTTACCTCCAATTTTTTAGACATCCTGCAAGGGCAGACTTATTTCCTTTTCTTTTTTTTGTGACATCTTCTTTTTTTAGTATTTCATCCAATAGCCTCCACAGTTTTATTTTCCTTTATTGTCTCATTCCTTCCATCCCCTCCCCTTTCACGCATTCATCCCGAGTATTCAAGTGAAGACATCAGTCCCATGTTTTCCCAATAATTTTTTAATTACATCACTAATTGAAAATTTTCCTTACACTTGGTCACTGGCCTCAAGCATGTTTGTTCCGTAAAATCCAGAGATGGGGACAAAGGCAACGCCTTTTGGGTTTTAGGCCGACCTCTTTATGTAAGGCAGTTCACGTCCCTTTTTGATTTCATTGAAACGGGGCCTCATGTAGGGGGGCCGGTGTAGTCATCTTGTTGACTCCAACGAAAACGATGAGAGCTGTCTTCAACAAGTTTGGAGTCCAGCATGGCTTTCTCACTCACGGGTCCGGGACTTCCTTGGAATAAACCAACCAGACTCGAACTCACCAACACCAGCACAACAAACGACAGCACGGCCGCAGTCAGCCTAAAATGAAATTTACAAAGAGTGAATGTTTAAAACATAAAAAGCTCTAAAGCAATCCTGCTTAAAGTTTCGAGCTTGCATGTAGCAGACATGATTACCCTGAGAGGTACCAGTGATCATGTTTTTCTTGATGAAAGATCCCTTTGATCCCCAGTGGCATCGAATGATGGGTCCCGTAGTACTTGTACTACTTACTCTCTATACTTGGTGGTGTTCTCAAATCTTCACTTCCATCAATCAAACTAACATCAATCATTCCTCAAAAATCTCACCCTCAATCTCATCAAACGACTTCCTCAAATTCGCAAACTGTGTGTGGGTCTCAATCAAATTCTCAAACTTTTCACAGATCGAAATTCGATGGTGATACCACCTCACAGCCTCGTGCGCCTTCAGTTTTTTCGGAGCACCCGTCTTACTTTTAAGGAGGCCCTTGCCTTTTTTGGTTAACAACACGACACAAAATAGAAAAGAAACAAGGAGAAATAAAGGAGAATCAGTGATTGATCATTTTTGGTCTAATTTTGTGTATTTTACTTTACTAATAACATTACAGTATTTGTTACTTTGAGTTTTATTACAAAGGAATTATTACCTCACACCCTTGAAGTTATTCCATTTTACCAAACTAGAATACTTTTATTGAGACTTTCTCATTCCAATTTTTTTATATTAAATATTCACTTAAGAAGTAATATTACCTATGGGGCCTATTTTCAAGTTTTTTTTTTTTTTGCCTGTGTCAATTTTCCATTTTAAATATTTGTTTAACAACAGTACCTTCAAACTTAAATACTACTTTACAGCAAGTATTTGTTGTCTGATTGCCTTGATGATGCACTACAAAACGAAACTTTAGGGAGAGAGAGAAATTTCGGGAGTGGTTACCCTATCCCCGCAACTGCCCCTCAACACTCACAAACCTTTTCCTCCACAACATGGTAGCTATCACACTTGTTGTTGGTCTTAATGGCCTTATTGTTTTAAATAAACATAT
>NC_040023.1:48518303-48532342 GCF_000972845.2 Larimichthys crocea | reverse complement strand
TGTGACAAACACACACACACACACACACAGACACCACACACACACACCACACACACACATTCTAAAACGTCAAAACATTTAAATATTTAAAGTTTTTAACAGTTTTACTAAAAATAATAATATTATTAAACAATTATTATAATTGTTTAATATAATATATTATTGTTTAAGTATAATTATATTAAACAAACAATAATTATTATTGTTTAGTATATTATATTAAACAACAATAATTCTTATTCTTTAATTATAATTGTAATGAAATCATTAAAATATTTAAATCTGATGATTTAATTTTAATGTTTCACTTGTTTTTCTGTTTTATTTTGAAATCTGTGAACATTTAATTTCTATTTAAACTTTTATTTTATTTTTTTATTTTTCATCTCCAGCCGAGAAGAAACCAGGAAGAATGGAGCACGCGGGGCGAGCGGGAGAGGTGTGTGTGTGTGTGTGTGTGTGTGTGTGTGTGTGTGTGTGTGTGTGTGTGTGCAGTGTGTGTGTGTACGTGTGCATGTGTGTGTGTGTGTGTGTGTGTCACGCTTTAATAGCTTTGAACAGAAAAACATGGGACAGGCTCGAGCTGCCGGTGTGTCCTTCACCACGAGGACGCGGGAGTCAGAGGCGGAGGCGGCAGGTGACTGGCACGCGTAAAGACAAGCGAGAGGAGCAGAGCTGAGGAGGAGGAGGAGGAGGAGGAGGAGTGGAGGAGGTGGAGGAGGAGGTGGTGTGGAACGGGCCAAATGGCGGCACTGACATTGTTCCGTTAACGTGATTAGGCGCCGCGCTGCGGCCTCATCAGTATTCATGCGCAGACAGAAGAATAATCCTTTAAAAAGAGTTTGATGATCATGAGGGGCGGAGCAAGCTGTCAGCTGCTCCACCACCAAAACCAAGCGCTCCTTCACCTCATCATCAGGGACTTCAGATAATTCACGTTTGATTGACAGACTGTCTAAAACCTGGACGTAGTCTCCGTGACGTCCTCACAGACTGTCTAAAACCTGGACGTAGTCTCCGTGACGTTCCTCACAGGATGTCTAAAACCTGGACGTGTCTCCGAGCGTCCCCGCAAGGACTGTTCTAAAACCTGGACGTAGTCTCTGTGACGTCCCCACAGACTGCCTAAAACCTGGACGTAGTCTCTGTGACGTCCCCGCAGACTGTCTAAAACCTGGACGTAGTCTCTGTGACGTCCCCACAGACTGTCTAAACCTGGACGTAGTCTCTGTGACGTCCCCGCAGACTGTCTAAAACCTGGACGTAGTCTCTGTGACGTCCCCGCAGACTGTCTAAAACCTGGACGTAGTCTCTGTTGACGTCCCCGCAGACTGTCTAAAAACCTGGACGTAGTCTCAGAGACCAGCAGACTGCTGGTTAGTCACCGTCCACTTACTTTGGCATTTCTGCTGTGGTTGGTTTATTGCTCCCGAGCAATCATGGGAAACATTTGGGACCGGGTCCAGATCACCATTAAAAACCACCTGAATGTTTAATCAGGTCTGACCCACACACACACCACACACCACACACACACACACACACACCACACACACACACACACCCACAGTTCATCTGTACTTACAGAGCTGTTTCCTGTACTTTAGACCCCCCCCCACACACACACTGTGCGACACACAACCCACACACCACCACTTCTGAGACACACACACACACCACACACACACACACTCTGCCGGTAACCGTGGAGTCGGTTTTGTTGTTTCCTGTCCGTCTCATCGCTCCATCATCACTCACTCATCTTCTCTTTCACAATAAAAGTCATTTGCTTTCATTTAGTTGATTCTGTCAAAATAAAACAAACTTTAATTTGAAGTTGAGACGTCAGTGATGTCTAAAAGGTTTGTGTCCATGTTTTTATTACTGAACACCTGAAACTCACCTGTCGGCCTTCCTCAGCTTCATCCATCCCTGGAGAGTGTGTGTGTGTGTTTACTGTGTGTATTACAGTGTATGTGTGTTATTGTGTGTTGTGTGTGTGTGTGTGTGTGTGTTACTGTGTGTATTACAGTGTATGTGTGTTATTGTGTGTGTGTGTGTGTGTTTACTGTGTGTATTACAGTGTATGTGTGTTACTGTGTGTGTGTGTGTTATTGTGTGATTACAGTAATGTCTTAATGACAGTGACATCCACACCGATAGTCAGACCATCTGTCTGCGCTCAGGGAACATGAATAAATTGATACACACACTTTAAATCATGACCACACCCACACACACACACACACACACACACACACACACACACACACACACCAGCACACACCAGACCCACACACACACACACACAGCACACACACAGATGTATGAACAGCACATCACGGTTGAACAATGAGATGGAGACCCATCGTTGAACTACGCCTGGTCTTGTGTCAGCCGCAGGAACAACGGATGTGTCTCCATTTCAGCTTGGGTGGTGTGACGTTCAGACCAGGCGGTTGTAAAGGTCAGACCAGGCAGTGTAACAGGTCAGACCAGGCAGTGTAAAGGTCAGACCAGGCAGTGTAAAGGTCAGACCAGGCGGTGTAAAGGTCAGACCAGGCGGTGTAAGGTCCGACAGGCGGTGTAAAGGTCAGACCAGGTGGTGGAAAGGTGGGGAACCAGGCGGTGTAAAGGTCAGACCAGGTGGTGTAAATGGGGGACCAGGCGGTGTAAAGGTCAGACCAGGTGGTGTAAAAGGTGGGACCAGGCTGTGAAAGGTCAGCCAGGTGTGTAAAGGTGGGACCAGGCGTGTAAAGGTCAGACCAGGTGGTGTTAGGTGGGACCAGGCGGTGTAAAGGTCAGACCAGGCGGTGTAAAGTCAGACCAGGCGGTGTAAAGGGGGGACCAGGTGGTGTAACCCATCCCGTCAGCCTCCGTCAGTCAGGTGGTGTTGGACAGTAAGGACACACAGAGTCAGAAAGAATGAGCCTGTTTTATTAGCCTCATGTTAATCCTCTCCTCCTCGTCCTCGGCCCGCGACGCGTGGGCTCGGGTTCACACACCTCGTTCTGTCAATAGAATCTAATAGAAAAATCTGCAGGTTACAGTCGGACTGTGCGGTCCATTAGAAAACAACACAGAAACATGAACCAAGAGCTCCTCGTCCTCCGTTAGGACGACCAACATCCCACCCGGAGTGGACGGACGCCGTGGCCACGCCCCGGACGCCGTCCCCTCCGCGTGTTTTTAAACTTGTCGGGGGTTAAACCCCGCCCATACGGCTCCGCCCGCCTCGGAGGCGCCGCGCTAACGAGTCGCGGGGACGTTTCCAACACGCCTAGACAATTAGCTGGAACGGCGATCACATGGTCCGATTCCGACGTGTCGGAAAGAAACCCGGAGACTCGTTAACGCGACGGCGCCCGGACGTCCGGAGACAGAAAGACAAGAGAGAGAGACAGGCAGCCTAGCAGTCTTGAGAATATAACACAGCTTCTCTCGGTTACCCCAACACGGGAATTAAACATCTGAACAGGAGAACAAAGAACATCTGAACGTGACACACCGCCAGAGCGTGGAAATGTACACAACCACATCATCGTATCCACAAAACTGAAGATTTAAATAGACCCCTGACAGGAGAACTCACTTATTATCGTCATCGTCCTTATTATTATTATCGTCATCATCACACATACGAGAAGCTGAACCACCGATTCAAAATTAACTCAAACAACAGCCAGAAGGACAAACCTCTCTGTGGACACACACACACACACAGGCTAAGCTAACGCACGCTAATGAGGCTGTGAATTCTGGGGGAGCTAACGAGCTAACGAGCTAACTGTTATCTCTAAAATGCCGTTTCACATTTGTAGATTTATAAAATGGCGGCACACGACTATCTGCAAAGCTGGCACACAGCTAACATAAACCAGCTAACTTCACACAACAACAAGCTTAGCTAATATTTACATGTTCACCGTTTAGCTCAACAGTTGCTAATGTACAAAGTTAAGCTAACGAAGCTAACAGTCAGCTAACACTACGGGGACAATTTTTGCTAACATGTTAGGCTTCTTTGTTAGCCTGTACACGCAGATTTTAAGCCCACATTTATTAATTTAGCTTCTTTTTAATTAGCATTTGAATTGGGGCTAATTAGATGTCAAACGCTCACCGGCTTGCTAACGGTCTAATTTTAGCCGCACATTTTAGCTGACAGCTATCCAGCGGAAACCATGCTAACATGGCGGACCAAACAGAAACAGTCAAACAAACCAAAATAAATCACGCGCACGTTCGCTAAAAGCTAACTCTCAGTGCTCACACGGCTAAGCTAACACGTATGCAAACAACACATTCATGCTGCTAATGTTTAGCTAACGCGTACGGCTAACACACGGCTGAGGTAACACACATGCTAACAAACGCACATGTAGCTAACGCATCGCTAACCGAGTGGATAAACTTCATCGCCTCAGATGCTAACGCGCGTCTCTACAAAACTAAGTTTTTACATCAACAATAACAAAGTTTCACTGGAAGAAAGAGACGGTTTCCCGCCTTTTTTATAATGAAGGTGAGGCGGGAAACGAAGGTGGTGTCGGCTGGAGCACACACAGTGTTTGACCACAGAGAGTCTGGCTTTAGACGACGCAATATAAATGTTCATTTATTCATCATTACATCATAAAAAACTAAAGAATCACTATGAGATACAGACAGAAGAACTGGAATCAAACCAAAGAACGCGTCATCGACCTCCAGATGGCGACTGAACAGGTAAATTAGAACAAACACCAGCGAGCACAACGTTAGTACAAAAACCTTTGTCTCTGACGGTAAAACATTCAATTTCCACTGACTCTATTAAAATATTTCTATCCAAAATAAAAACATAACTGAGAGTGAACACACCATCTGGACGCATGCTTTAAAACATTATCATAAACAAAAATAATCATAATAATAATAATAATATAAATAATAATAATATAATATATCTGATTTTCTTACTCAAGACTGCTAAGCCTGATACCGTTTGTTTCTTATTGGAAAAAAAACTAGACAAATATAGATTATACTGGATTTTTGTTCAAAGCCACACGGATACATCTTTAAGTTCACGTTTGATAAAAAACAAAACAAAAAGAAAAAGCAGGTCTACGCTGAGGAGAGACCCGAGTGCTAGTCCAAAAAACATCTGCCCACGACCAAACGTCGACCTGTGTAAAGGTAAAAAACCGAAGAAGAAGAGTTCGTGATTTTCAGTTAATCCTTTAGTTTCTCTACAAAAAAGGAAGGAGAAGCGCGAGCGTTGCTAGGAAAACCCACGATTCGGTTGTGCCGTCGACGACCATCGAGGCCTTCACCGGGTGAGGGAGGAGCCTCTAGTGATCCTAAAGAGACAGGAAATGACATCATTGTTGACCAGGACCTGCAACAGGTTAGCTCGTCTGTTAGCTCGTCCGCTCTAACGTTAGCTCGTCTGTTAGCTCGTCCGCTCTAACGTTAGCTCGTCCGCTCTAACGTTAGCTCGTCCGCTCTAACGTTAGCCCGTCCGCTCTAACGTTAGCTCGTCCGCTCTAACGTTAAAATCGTCCGCCTCTAACGTTAGCTCGTCCGCTCTAACGTTAGCTCGTCCGCTCTAACGTTAGCTCGTCCGCTCTAACGTTAGCCCGTCCGCTCTACAGTTAGTCGTCCTTAACGTTAGCTGTCTGTTGCCGTCCGCTCTAACGTTAGCTCGTCCGCTCTAACGTTAGCTCGTCTGTTAGCTCGTCCGCTCTAACATTAACTCGTCTGTTAGCTCGTCCGCTCTAACGTTAACTCGTCCGCTCTAACGTTAGCTCGTCCGCTCTAACGTTAGCTCGTCTGTTAGCCCGTCCGCTCTAACGTTAGCTCGTCCGCTCAAACATTAAACTCGTCTGTTGCTCGTCCGCTCTAACATTAACTCGTCTGTTAGCTCGTCCGCTCTAACATTAACTCGTCTGTTAGCTCGTCCGCTCTAACGTTAACTCGTCCGCTCTAACGTTAGCTCGTCCGCTCTAACGTTAACTCGTCTGTTAGCTCGTCCGCTCTAACGTTAACTCGTCCGCTCTAACGTTAGCTCGTCTGTTAACTCGTCCGCTCTAACGTTAGCTCGTCTGTTAACTCGTCCGCTCTAACGTTAGCTCGTCTGTTAGCTCGTCCGCTCTACCGTTAACTCGTCCGCTCTAACGTTAGCTCGCGTTAACTCGCCGCCTAACTTAGTTCGTCTGTTAACTCGTCGCTCTAACGTTAACTGGGTGAGTAAAACGCTTCTTTTCAAACATTACTTTGACATTTCAAGTACTTTCACTGTTAACATGCTAACTGACACATGCTGTAATTCCTATATAATGTAACTATCTTTGGTGCTTCAACTTTTACTGACTGCTTTCAGCCTTAGCTGTTTCAACACTTGAAACTTTAAGACATTTTAAACTCTTAGTGCCGTTACATGAAATTTTACTCCTCTGTTTATGTCTTTTTTTTCCCAGGACGTTTTGCTGTGCGTGACATGAAGCAGACTGTGGCCGTTGGTGTCATCAAGTCCGTCGTGAAGAAGGACCTCGGCACTGGAAAGGTCACCAAATCTGCACAGAAGGCTGGAAAGAAGGCATGAATTCTCATGCAGGATGTCCCAGAGAAAATCACATCTCAGCAACCATCCTCTCTTCATCCTGACATCATTTTCTGGCTTATGATGATTAAAACCCATCGGAAAAGTTTCAGGCGGAAAGGAAGGCTTGTTTCTTTTAGGGGAAATCATTAACCAACTAAAACTAATAAAAATCTTAAACAAACTAAGTTAAGTTGTTTTTTATGTAGATATTTGTGTTGTGTAAAGGAGAAAACCTACAGATTTTAGTAATTCCATGACTTTTCCTCTGGCACCACTAGAAGGTCAAACTTTTCATGTATCCTGTCAAATATATATAAATATAATATGAACTGCAGTCACTTTGAACCCCATGACTTTACATTTCCATCATCATCATCAGGTCAAAATAGGTACAAATGGTGGTTTATGACCAAATGTCTGCATAAAAAAAATTACCATGCCTCATCTGTACAGAGGTGCTAGGATGGCCTCTTTCATATGACTTGTCTTATATAATCGTATACTGTTTATTTCATATCCCTAGGCCTATATGCTCTGCATTTTAAATATAAATAAACATTTATTAATAGACTGTTTAGCAATAAAATAACCACCTCAGATTTGCTGGTACTCATCACAAGTGTCTGAGGTTCTTACTGATGACTGTCTCCTCATTTACGTTGACCACCTGAAGATGGTTAAGGCCGACTTGGTGAGACTTGTAGAGCTTCGCTGTGCGTGACAGGAGGCAGACTGTGGCCGACAGTGTCATCAAGTGATGACTTCTCCACTTCTCCAGAAGCATGTTGTTGAAGGTCCCAATCAATAGGCCACCACAATGACATTTGAACACAAATACACAAATAACTGAGCTGGTGTCATGAAATGGAAACACTTAAGTCTCTATCTAGATCCAGTGTTTAGTTTGTCCGTTCTGAAATATTGTACAAACATGGTGGTTTAACATTGCGGACTCCTTAGAAGAGGACCTGCAATGTCTGTAGATATAAAAGGCTCATTCTGACATAACAAAAACATCGTCTCTTACACACTGGACCTGTAAACGTTCATACCTCAACATTACACATTAGATTGAACCTATGAAATGTATAGTACAAGAAAACAAAAGTACAAGAACAGTACAGTAAGATCAATTATATTTCAAGATTAATCAAATTAGGAAAAAAAGACTGAGCTGCTTCATCTGTTCTCTTTACTAATCAGTGCTCATGAAGGGAGGCATGTCTATTCCTGCAATCAAAAGATATGTATTGAACTTATTTCTGTAACTAACAGCATAATAGTAATAATGAAGTTTTTCTACATCTGACTTAATAAAATTTCCTTTCCCAACCTGCTTAAGCAGCTGAACATAAGAACATGTTCAGGCAGTGTGTTTCAGTCTGTTTGCTTTGTTTCTTCACTGAGGACTCACTCACAGTTTACACTTGTTGTTGCCCTCTTGTGGCAAGTTTCTGAAACAAATGTTTTGATGTTTTCATTATTAGATTCCTGGCTATGTAAATATGTTAAAACAATTCACAAAACATACAAAAGTTATGGGTCCATAAAAAAGGGGCAACTAAACAGAACTTAACTCAGGCTACACTAACTTAACACAAACTGAACAGACTAAACCAACGTCTCATTTTTGAACAGTGAAGTAAAGTGCTTATAATAAAACATATTAAGATAAGACTGCTCAGTTAATATTTATATAACTGGATCTATAGTCACAGATGAGTGTGTGGACTCAAAGAGCCAAATGTTTGAGAGTTGAGGATTTTTATTGTGCAGTGAAACATCAGCACAAAAAGAAAGAACAATACATTTGATTTGGATTCATTTATATTCATTAATACACAGTAAAATGTGACAAAAGTTCCTTATGCCCACGGTATCATGTTCAATATTTAAGCTAGTTTAAATTCCATCACTCACCAAAATCAAATCAAATCAAGTTTATTTGTATAGCCCTTTACAATAGCCAAATGGTACCCAAAGTGCTTTACAACAAAGCCATAAACCATACACATACATACATAACATACATAACAGATACATAACAAATAAATACAATTAAAGGTGCTGTAGTGCTGCAGGGTATTAAAAGCATTCCAGAAATACATAGAAAGGAGCAGACAGAATGAGTACATCTGAGAAACAGTACTGCCCTAGTCAGAATAAAACACCAATCTAAAAAAGTGGGTCTTAAGCTCGATTTAAAAAGGCTGAAGGTCACTGCAATGCCTGATTTGGTCTATATTTTTGTCACATGACACTTGAGGAAACTCCCTGAGTGTGTTTGTCATTCAAGTCTCTGGATTCAGTTCCTCAGAGAGCTCAGAGCTGTCAGGAGCTGGAAGATCAGAAACAAACTGTTAAACTGTGTAAAGTTCACTCATCCTGCACTGAACTTTTATAAACATTATTATTATTATTATTATTATTATTATTTTTATTTATGATAATGTTTTAAAGCATGCGTCAGATTGTGTGTTCACTCTCAGTTATGTTTTTTTATTTTGGCATAGAAATATTTTAATAGCGTCAGATGGAAATTGAATGTTTTACCGTCAGAGACAAAAAGTGTTTTTGTACTAACGTTGTGCTCGCTGGTGTTTGTTCTAATTTTACCTGTTCAGTCGCCATCTGGGAGGTCGATGACGCGTTCTTTGGTTTGATCCTAGTTCTTCTGTCTGTATCTCATAGTGATTCTTTAGTTTTTATGATGTAATGATGAATAAATGAACATTTATATTGCGTCGTCTAAAGCCAGATCTCTCTGTGGTCAAACACTGTGTGTGCTCCAGCCGACACCACCTTCGTTTCCCGCCTCCACCTTCATTATAAAAAAGGCGGGAAACCGTCTCTTTTCTTCCAGTGAAACTTTGTTATTGTTGATGTAAAACTTAGTTTGTAGAAGACGCGTTAGCATCTGAGCGATGACGTTATCCACTCTGTTAGCGATGCGTTAGCTACATGTGCGTTTGTTAGCATGTGTGTTACCTCAGCCGTGTGTTAGCTGTTAGCCGTACGCGTTAGCTAAACATTAGCAGCATGAATGTGTGTTTGCATACGTGTTAGCTTAGCCGTGTGAGCACTGAGAGTTAGCTTTTAGCGAACGTGCGCGTGATTTATTTTGGTTTGTTTGACTGTTTCTGTTTGTCCGCCATGTTAGCATGGTTTCCGCTGGATAGCTGTCAGCTAAATGTGCGGCTAAAATTAGCCGTTAGCAAGCCGGTGAGCGTTTGACATCTAAATTAGCCCCAATTCAAATGCTAATTAAAAAGAAGCTAAATTAATAAATGTGGGCTTAAAATCTGCGTGTACATGGCTAACAAAGAAGCTAACATGTTAGCAAAAAATTGTCCCCGTAGTGTTAGCTGACTGTTAGCTTGTTAGCTTAACTTTGTACATTAGCCAAACTGTTGTGAGCTAAACGGTGAACATGTATATATTAGCTAAGCTTGTTTGTGTGTGAGTTAGCTGGTTTATGTTAGCTGTGTGCCAGCTTCAGATCAGTCTGTGCCGCCATTTTATAAATCTACAAATGTGAAACGGCATTTTAGAGCTAACAGTTAGCTCGTTAGCTCGTTAGCTCCCCCCATGAATTCACAGCCTCATTAGCGTGCGTTAGCTTAGCCTGTGTGTGTGTGTGTGTCCACAGAGAGGTTTGTCTTCTGGCTGTTGTTGAGTTGAATTTTGAATCGGTGGTTCAGCTTCTCGTATGTGTGATGATGACGATAATAATAATAATGACGATGACGATAATAATGAGTTCTCCTGTCAGGGGTCTATTTAAATCTTCAGTTTGTGGATACGATGATGTGTTTGTGTACATTTCCACGCTCTGGCGGTGTGTCACGTTCAGATGTTCTTTGTTCTCCTGTTCAGATGTTTAATTCCCGTGTTGTGTAACCGAGAGAAGCTGTGTTATATTCTCAAGACTGCTAGGCTGCCTGTCTCTCTCTTCTTGTCTTTCTGTCTCCGGACGTCCGGGCGCCGTCGCGTTAACGAGTCTCCGGGTTTCTTTCCGACACGTCTGGAATCGGACCATGTGATCGCCGTTCCAGCTAATTGTCTCAGGCGTGTTGGAAACGTCCCCGCGACTCGTTAGCGCGGCGCCTCCGAGGCGGGCGGAGCCGTAGTGGCGGGGTTTAACTCCCCGACAAGTTTAAAAACACGCGGAGTGGACGGCGTCCTGGCGTGGCCACGGCGTCCGTCCACTCCGGGTGGGATGTTGGTCGTCCTAACGGAGGACGAGGAGCTCTTTGGTTTCATGTTTCTGTTGTTTTCTAATGGACTCAGTCCGACTGTAACCTGCAGATTTTTCTATTAGATTCTATTGACAGAACGAGTTGTGTGAACCCGAGCCACGCTGTCGCGGGCCGAGGACGAGGAGGAGGAGGATTAACATGAGGGCTAATAAACAGGCTCATTCTTTCTGACTCTGTGTGTCCTTACTGTCCAAACACCACCTGACTGACGGAGGCTGACGGGATGGGTTACACCACCTGGTCCCACCTTTACACCACCTGGTCTGACCTTTACACCGCCTGGTCTGACCTTTACACCGCCTGGTCCCACCTTTACACCACCTGGTCTGACCTTTACACCGCCTGGTCTGACCTTTACACCGCCTGGTCTGACCTTTACACCGCCTGGTCTGACCTTTACACCGCCTGGTCTGACCTTTACACCGCCTGGTCTGACCTTTACACCGCCTGGTCTGACCTTTACACCGCCTGGTCTGACCTTTACACCGCCTGGTCTGACCTTTACACCGCCTGGTCTGACCTTTACACCGCCTGGTCTGACCTTTACACCGCCTGGTCTGACCTTTACACCGCCTGGTCTGACCTTTACACCGCCTGGTCCCACCTTTACACCGCCTGGTCTGACCTTTACACCGCCTGGTCTGACCTTTACACCACCTGGTCTGACCTTTACACCACCTGGTCTGACCTTTACACCGCCTGGTCCCACCTTTACACCGCCTGGTCTGACCTTTACACCGCCTGGTCTGACCTTTACACCGCCTGGTCTGACCTTTACACCGCCTGGTCTGACCTTTACACCGCCTGGTCTGACCTTTACACCGCCTGGTCTGACCTTTACACCGCCTGGTCTGACCTTTACACCGCCTGGTCCGACCTTTACACCGCCTGGTCCCACCTTTACACCGCCTGGTCTGACCTTTACACCGCCTGGTCTGACCTTTACACCGCCTGGTCTGACCTTTACACCGCCTGGTCCGACCTTTACACCGCCTGGTCTGACCTTTACACCGCCTGGTCTGAACGTCACACCACCCAAAGCTGAAATGGAGACACATCGTTGTTCCTGCGGCTGACACAAGACCAGGCGTAGTTCAACGATGTGTCTCCATCTCATTGTTCAACCGTGATGTGCTGTTCATACATCTGTGTGTGTGTTACTGTGTGTGTGTGTGTGTGTGTGTGTGTGTGTGTGGTCATGATTTAAAGTGTGTGTATCATTTATTCATGTTCCCTGAGCGCAGACAGATGGTCTGACTATCGGTGTGATGTCATCTGTCATTAAGACATTACTGTAATCACACAATAACACACACACACACACAGTAACACACACACACTGTAACACACATACACTGTAATACACACAGTAACACACACACACACACTCTCCAGGGATGGATGAAGCTGAGGAAGGCCTGACAGGTGAGTTCAGGTGTCAGTAATAAAAACATGGACACAAACCTTTGATGACATCAGCTGACGTCTCAAACTTCAGATTAAAGTTTGTTTTATTTTGACAGAATCAACTAAAATGAAAGCAAATGACTTTTATTGTGAAAGAGAAGATGAGTGATGATGATGGAGCGATGAAGACGGACAGGAAACAACAAACCGACTCCACGGTTACCGGCAGAGTGTGTGTGTGTGTGTGTGTGTGTGTGTGTGTGTGTGTCTCACAGTGTGTGTGTGGGGGGGGGTCATAAAGTACAGGAAACAGCTCTGTAAGTACAGATGAACTGTGTGTGTGTGTGTGTGTGTGTGTGTGTGTGTGTGTCAGACCTGATTAAACATTCAGGTGGTTTTTAATGGTGATCTGGACCCGGTCCAAATGTTTCCCATGATGCTCGGGGAGCAATAAACCAACCACAGCACGAAATGCCAAAAGTAAGTGGACGGTGACTAACCAGCAGTCTGCTGGTCTCTGAGACTACGTCCAGGTTTTAGACAGTCTGTGGGGACGTCACAGAGACTACGTCCAGGTTTTAGACAGTCTACGAGGACGTCTCAGAGACTACGTCCAGGTTTTAGACAGTCTGCGAGGACGTCACAGAGACTACGTCCAGGTTTTAGACAGTCTGTGGGGACGTCACAGAGACAATGTGACACACACACACACACACACACAGACACACACACACACACACACACACACATTCTAAACGTCAAAACATTTTAAATATTTAAAGTTTTTAACAGTTTTACTAAAAATAATAATAATTATTAAACAATTATTATAATTGTTTAATAATAATATATTATTGTTTAAGTATAATTATATTAAACAACAATAATATTATTGTTTAGTATATTATATAAACAACAATAATTTTATTCTTTAATTATAATTGTAATGAAATCATTAAAATATTTAAATCTGATGATTTAAATATTTTAATGTTTCACTTGTTTTTCTGTTTTATTTTGAAATCTGTGAACATTTAATTTCTATTTAAACTTTTTATTTTATTTTTTTATTTTTCATCTCCAGCCGAGAAGAAATCCAGGAAGAATGGAGCACGCGGGGCGAGCGGGAGAGGTGTGTGTGTGTGTGTGTGTGTGTGTGTGTGTGTGTGTGTGTGTGTGTGTGCAGTGTGTGTGTGTACGTGTGCATGTGTGTGTGTGTGTGTGTGTGTCACGCTTTAATGAGCTTTGAACAGAAACATGGGACAGGCTCGAGCTGCCGGTGTCCTTCACACAGAGGACGCGGGAAGTCAGAGGCGGAGGCGGCAGGTGACTGGCACGCGTAAAGACAGCGAGAGGAGCAGAGCTGAGGAGGAGGAGAGGAGGAGGAGGAGTGGAGGAGGTGGAGGAGGAGGTGGTGGGAACGGGCCCAAATGGCGGCACTGACATTGTTCCGTTAACGTGATTAGGCGCCGCGCTGCGGCCTCATCAGTATTCATGCGCAGACAGAAGAATAATCCTTTAAAAGAGTTTGATGATCATGAGGGGCGGAGACAAGCTGTCAGCTGCTCCACCACCAAAACCAAGCGTCCTTCACCTCATCATCAGGACTTCAGATAATTCACGTTGATTGACAGACTGTCTAAAACCTGGACGTAGTCTCCGTGACGTCCTCACAGACTGTCTAAAACCTGGACGTAGTCTCCGTGACGTCCTCACAGACTGTCTAAAACCTGGACGTAGTCTCCGAGCTCCCCGCAAGGACTGTTCTAAAACCTGGACGTCGT
>NC_040023.1:48502443-48518013 GCF_000972845.2 Larimichthys crocea | reverse complement strand
AATTATAATAATTGTTTAATTATTATTATTTTTAGTAAAACTGTTAATAAACTTTAAATATTTTAAATGTTTTGACGTTTATGAAAATGTGTGTGTGTGTGTCACAGTGTGTGCATGTGTGTGTGTGTGTCACAGTGTGTGCGTGTGTGTGTGTGTGTGTGTCACAGTGTGTGCATGTGTGTGTCACAGTGTGTGCGTGTGTGTGTGTGTGTGTGTGTGTGTGCATGTGTGTGTGTGTGTGTGTGTGTGTGTGTGTTTAAAAGCTCATAAACACAGATCAGTGTGTTGAGCAGCTGTTGTTGTTAATCTGGTTTCCCGCTCTGTCACTCAGCCTCACATTCCTGCGCTGAACGTTCAGAGAACATTAAAGTAACATTAAAGTAACGCTGCAGCAGCAGCTGATATCACTGCCTAGTCCAGCAGCAGTCAGCCCAGAACCAGAACCAGACCCAGCAGCAGCTGATCTCACTGCCTAGTCCAGCAGCAGTCAGCCCAGCTCGGCGTCTGTCTTTCAGCCTTTTATTTCACCAAGCTCTCACCAACCACTAAAAGTCAGTCCCACATTTACTCTTGTCCGGCGGCTTCTTGCTCGCTCACTCTCTCCTTTTCTCTTCTTAGCTTCCTCCGTCAGCGTCCTCTTCACTCTCTGCTCCTCTGCCATCATGTCCATAGAAGCTGCGAGTCCAGCTCCGGTTCTGGCACGACCCCGGCCTGTGTCCCGGAGCCAGAGTTACATAACGACACAGACAGGTCACGTGATCTCAGGTGAGCGTGGATCAACAGTTAGACCGTCAGACGACAGAACCCGGTTCTGGTTCCGGTTCTGGTTTTGTCTCATTAAGTCTAATTGAGTGTCTGAACGGTGTCACGAGACGAGCTGTGAACGGAGCCAACAGAGCGCGTGCAGGGCACACACACACACACACACACACTGACACACACACACACTGTGACACACACACACACACACACACACACTCTGTGACACACACACACACATACACACACACACACACTGACACACACACACACACACTGTGACACACACACACACACTATGTCACACACACACACTGACACACACACACACTGACACACACACACACTATGTGACACACACACACACACTGTAACACACACACACACACACACACACACACACACACAGTAACACTCCTCCTCTCTCTCCTCCTCCTCTTATAGAAATGTTGGAGGAGGTGATTTCAGCTCTTCATTACTTCATGTCAGCTCGGAGCTCCGCACAGACCCGCACAGACCCGCACACAGCTGACGGAACCTGACAGAACCGGAGCTCTCTGATCCGGACTCTGCTGTCTTTATTGTCGGAGCTTTAGAAACTTCTCCTCCTCTCTCCTCCTCTCCTCCTCTCCTCCTCTCTCCTCCTCTCTCCTCCTCTCCTCCGGACCGGCCTCCCTGTCTGACCCCGCCATGGGCTCGGTTCTGCCGGGCTCGTCTCTGGGCCTGAAGCCGGGCTTCAAGCCGCAGCAGCCGCTGTCCCTCGCGGACATCATCACGTCGGACATCCTGCACAGCTTCCTGTACGGCCGCTGGAGGCACGTGCTGGGCGAGCAGCACCACCACCTGCACCATCAGAACCAGAACCAGAACCAGAACCAGAACCAGCTTCACCTGCAGCACGAGGACCGCACCGCGCCGAGCGCGAGCCCCAAGACGGCGTTCACCGCCGAGGTGCTCGCGCAGTCTTTCTCCGGAGGTCAGTGACGACACTTTAATCAGCCAATCAGAGCTAATTATGAAGTCAACAAATTAACCTTTGATCTTCGATCAGTAATTAACCAATCATTTTTCAAAATAAAAGTCTGAAAGTTTTTTATTCAATTCAAATAAAAAGAGAAAATCATTTTTCAAAATAAAAGTCTGAAAGTTTTTTATTCAATTCCAATAAAAAGAGAAAATCATTTTTCAAAATAAAAGTGAAAGTTTTTTATTCAATTCAAATAAAAAGAGAATCATTTTTCAAAATAAAAGTCTGAAAGTTTTTTATTCAATTCAAATAAAAAGAGAAAAAATGAATTATTGATCGAAAAACACGTAAATTAAAAAAAACTTTAAATTATGATCAAAGTTTTTATTAAATGAATCAAACTGTATTTAATAATTATTCATTCATTAATCTGATAATTATTCATTCATTAATCTGATAATTATTCATTCATTAATCTGATAATTATTCATTCATTAATCTGATCAAACTGTCCGGATGTGATCAGACTCTTTGATCCCGCGCGCCGCCGCCGAACCTCCACACAACCTTTGAACAACCTCAAATGAACGGATGAATAATAACGAGTCACCTGTTGATGAGCTCATTAATAGTTAATTGTTGTTTCCGGTCTTAATTAGTCAGTTTTATATTTCAGGCTTGACTTCCGGCCTTTCTCGCTTTTATTCACGTGTTTTCATTTTTAATTGACTTTTATTGTGAAATTCGTTTTTGGCTCTCGTAGAATTCGTTCCGTACAGTTTCGGTGAACCCGTCCCGGCTCGAACCTTCATCCGACACCGACCCGGTTCATTCTGAGCGCGAACTTTCTCATCTCACTTCCCGGACCGGCGGAGTCCTCCGCGCGCCACGGCGCTCCTCCTCTCCTCCTCTCCTCCTCCTCTCCTCCTCTCTCCTCCTCTCCTCCTCTCCTCTCTCCTCCTCTCTCCTCCTCTCTCCTCCACTGTCTTTTTTACCCCTGTGTCTCTAGCTCGGCACATTTCTACCACACCCACCCTTTTAAACTTTTGTCGTGCGACCAGTCCACCCTCGCCGCACGATTTGCTACGTTCTGTGGTGTGTGTGTGTGTGTGTGTCGTGTGGTTTTGTGTGTGTGTCTGTTGTGTTGTGTGTGTGTGTGTGTGTGTGTGTCCTGTGTGGTGTGTGTGTGTGGTCCCTCCCCATCCCCCTCCGGGTTTGTTTGTCTTGTACCGGTCGCTGTTGTTCCGGTGAGCTGAGTCGTCCGGTGAACGACCCATCTCTTTTCCCGCCTTGATCCACGTTGTCGAGAAATGCCCAACTTCACCTGAAACAAAAAACGTTCAGTCCAACGTTGCCCAACGTTGGTCTGCCAGACAACACATGAAAGAACTCACTGGAACGGAACTCTGAGCGATGATCACCTCACTGGGCAGAACCAGACTGACAACTTCTGGACCTCTGAACACACAAACACAACACACACACACACACACAACACACACATTATTAATAACTTCATAACACACAGATTTTGGTCTCCAGGTCGTGACGACAGAGTCAAAGACACAAATTATAATAATAAACTGTGTGTGTGTGTTTGTCTGTGTGTGGTGGGGTGTGTGTGTGTGGTGTGTGGGTGTGTGTGAGGTCCAACGTTTTTGGATCAGGATTAAAAAATACATTGAAAATAAAATGACATGAAATTATATTTTATATTTTATAATTTCAGATAAAACAGACGGAAAAATTCCAAACTCCAAACTTTAAAAGCATGATTAAAAACAGAGAGGGGAGAGGAGGAGAGAGGAGGAGGAGAGAGGAGGAGAGGAGGAGAGAGGAAGGAGAGAGAGGAGAGCTCTGGAAATCTACCAATACACACCCTTGCTAAAACTTTTGTCGTGAGAAAAAGTCCAAACTCAGCCGAACGTTTGATACTGTTATGTTGTGTGTGTGTTGTGTGTGTTCTGTGTGTGTTGTGGTGTGTCTGTTATTGTGTGTGTAGTGTGTGTGGGTGTGTGTCGTGTGTTGGGTGTGGTGTGTGTCAGCTCACCTCCCACATCAAGGTTATTTGTTTCTTGTAGGTCGTGTGTTCAGGTGGATGAGTCGTCCGGTTGACGGAACCCTCTCTGTTCACCGCTTTGGTGCACGTCTTAGAGAAAATGCCCAAACCTCACCTGAAACAAACAAACGTTCAGTCAACGTTTGCGGCCACGCGTTTTTGGATCGGCAGACAACCATGACAGAACTCACCTGGAACTGACTCTGAGCGATGATACACCTCACGGGGCAATACCAGACTGGACAACTTTGGACCCTGCTAACACACAACAACAAAACACACACACACAACAACACAAACACACATATTAAACTTCATAACACAGATTTTTGTCATCCATGTTCAGTCGGACGACAAGAGTCAAAGACACCAAATTATATAATAACTGTGTGTGTGTGTGGTGTCTGTGTGTGTGTGTGTGGTGTGTGTGTGTGTGTTGGTGTGAGGTCAACGTTGATCATGGATTAAAAATACATGAAAATAAATTGCCTAATTCATATTAATATTTTATTATTTTATAATTTCAGAAAAAACAGAGCGGAAAAATTCAAACTTAAAACAGATTAAAACAGAGAGGAGAAGGGGAGGAGGGGAGAGGAGAGGAGGAGGAGAGGAGGAGGAGAGGAGGAGAGAGGAGGAGAGAGGAGGAGAGGAGGAGAGAGAGGAGGAGGAAGGAGGAGAGAGGAGAGAGAGGAGTATGGAGAGAGAGGAGGAGGAGAGGAGGAGAGGAGAGAGAGGAGGAGAGAGGAGGAGGAGGAGGAGAGGAGGAGGAGAGGAGGAGAGGAGGAGAGGAGGAGAGAGAGGAGAGGAGGAGAGGAGAAGGAGGAGCGATCCGTAAGCGCGGAGGCCTCCGCGGTCCGGGAAGTGAGATAGAAAGTTCGCGCTCAGATAGAACCGTGGTCGGTGTCGGATGAAGTGGTTCGAGCCGGGACGGGTTCACCGAAACTGTACGGAACGAATTCTCGAGGCCAAAAACGACATTTCGACAATTAAAAAGTCAAAAAAATGAAAACCCGTGAATAAAAGCGATAAAGGCCGGTAGTCAATGCTGAAATATAAAACTGACTAATTAAACCGAAACAACAATATAACTATTAATGAGCTTCATCAACAGTGGTACTCGTGTATTATTCATCCGTTTCATTTGAGGTTGTTCAAAGGTTGTGTGGAGGTTCGGCGGCGGCGCCGGATCAAAGAGCGATCACAGTCCGGACAGTTTGATCAGATTACTGAATGAATAATTATCAGATTCAGAATGACTAATACAGATTAGAATGACTAACTTATTAAATATAGTTTGGTTTCATTTAATAAAAACCTTTGACATACATTTACAAGTTTTTTCTAATTTACGTGTTTTTCGATCAATAATTCATTTTTATCTCTTTTTATTGAATTGATAAACAACTTCACACTTTATTTTAGAAAAATGAGTTCTGCTATTTTATTTGAATTGAATAAAAACTTTCAGATTTTTTATTTTGAAAAATGATTGTCTTTTTATTTGAATGAATAAAAACTTTCCTTTTATTTAAATGAAAAATGAGTTTTCTCTTTTATTTGAATTGAATAAGAAAACTTTCACTTTATTTTTGGGGGAAAAAGATTTTCTCTTTTTATGGAATGAATAAAAACTGTTCAGACTTTTATTTTTGAAAAATGAATTTTACCTTTTTATTGAATTGAATAAAACGTTCAGACTTTATTTGAAAAATGATTGGTTATTACTGACCGAAGAGCAAAGGTTACATATTGTTGACTTTCTAATAGCCTCGATTGGCTGATTAAAGATGTCGTCACTGACCTCCGGAGAAGACTGCGCGAGCCCTCGGCGGGAGCTGAAAGCCGTCTTGGGGCTCGCGCTCGGCGCGGTGCGGTCCTCGTGCGCAGGGAAGCTGGTTCTGGTTCTGGTTCTGGTTCTGGTTCTGATGGTGCAGGTAGTGTGGCTGCTCGCCCAGCACGTGCCTCCGCGGCCGTACCGGAGCTGTCAGAGTCCGACGTGCTGATGTCCGCGGAGGGACAGCGGCTGCGCGGCTTGAAGCCCGGCTTCAGCCCGAAGCGGCCCGGCAGAACCGAGCCCATGGGCGGGGGCCAGAGAGGGAGGCCGGTCCGGAGAGCGGAGGAGAGAAGGAGGCGCGGAGGGAGGAGGAGAGGAGGATTGAGGAGAAGGAGGACGAAGGAGCAGGAGAGAGGGAGGAAGGAAGGGGAGGAGAGAGGAGGCAAAGTTTCTCAAAGCTCGACACTAAAGACAGCAGGAGTCCGGATCAGAGATCTCCGTGTTCTGTCAGGTTTCCGTCCAAGGCATGTGGTTGCGGTCTGTGCGGGTGTGCGGGTCTGTGCGGAGCTCCGACTGTACATGAAGTATGAAGAGTGAAATCACCTCCTCCAACATTTTATACGAGGGGAGGAGAGAGAGCGGAGTGTTACTGTTTGTGTGTGTTGTTTTGTGGGTGTGTGTGTGTGTGTGTTGTGTGTGTGTGTCACGTGTGTGTGTGTGTGTGTGTGTTGGGTGTGTGTGTCACAGAGTGTGTGTGTTACAGTGGGTGTGTGTGGTGCGTGTGTCACAGTGTGTGTTGTGTGTGTCACAGATTGTGTGTGTGTGTCACAGTGTTTGCTGTGGGTGTGTGGTGTGTGTCAGTGTGTGTGTGTGTGTGTCCCATGTGTGTGTGTTGTCAGTGTGTGTGGTGTGTGTGTGTGTGTCACAGTGTGTTGTGGTGTGTCACAGTGCTGTGTGGTGTCAGTGTGTGTGTGTGTGTGTCACAGTTGGTGTGTGTGTCAGTGTGTGTGTGTGGTGTGTGTGTGTGTCAAAGTGTGTGTGTGTGTGGTCACCGTGTGTGTGTGTGCAGTGTGTGGTGTGTGTAAGTGTGGTCAGGTGGTTGTGTGTGTGTGTGTGTGCCCCTGACGCGTCTGTTGGCTCCGTTCACAGTCGTCTCGTGACACCGTTCCGACACTCAATTAGACTTACTGAGACAAAACCAGAACCGCAACCTACGACGGTTTCTGTCGTCTGACCGGTCTTCAACTGTGATCCACGCTCCCTGAGTCAACGTGACCTGTCTGTTGTCGTTATGTAACTCTGGCTCCGGGACCACAGGCCAGGGTCGTGCCAGAACGAGCTGGACTCGCGCCTCTTATGGGACATGCTGGCGCGGAAGCAGAGAGTGACGAGGACGCTGACGGATGAGCTAGACGAGAAAAGGAGAGAGTGAGCGAGCAAGAAGCCGCCGGACAAGAGTAAATGTGGGCCGACTTTTGTAGTGGTTGGTGAGCGTGGTGAAAGAAAAGGCTGAAAGACGACGCGGGCTGCTGATGCATGCTGGCCTATGCAGTTGATTATCAGCTGCTGCTGGGTCTGGTTTGGTTTGGGCTGATGCTGCGGACTAGGCCGCGAGATCAGCTGCTGCTGCAGCGTTACTTTAATGTTACTTTAATGTTCTATTGAAACGTCAGCGCAGGGAATGTGGAGTGTGAGGACCGACGGGAAACCAGATTAACAACAACAGCTGCTCAACACCCATGTCTGTGTTATGAGCTTTTAAACACACACACACACACAACACACACTGGACACACACCCACACACCCACACACACACACACACCACACACATGTGAACACACACACACACACACACACACTGTGCCACACACACACAAACACACCACACTGTGACACACACACCCACACACACAGACACACACACACACACACAAACACACACCGTTTCATAAACGTCAAAACATTTAAAATATTTAAAGTTCTTAACAAGTTTTACTAAAAAATACTAATAATTATAAACAATGATTATAATTGTTCTAATAATTCTTATTATTATTGTTTAAGTCTAATTATATTAAACAACACTACTTATTCCTTCTTAATTATAATTTGTAATGAAATCATTGAATATGTAAAATCTGATGATTTAAATATCTTTAATGTTTCCACTTGTTTTTCTGTTTTATTTTTGAAATCTTGTGAACATTTAATTTCTTTTTTTAAACTTTTTGTTTTATTTTTTTATTTTTCATCTCCAGCCGCGAGAAATCCAGGAAGACTGGAGCACGCGGGGCGCGCGGGAGAGAGTGTGTGTGTGTGTGTGTGTGTGCGTGCGTGTGTGTGTGTCACGCTTTCTGAGCTTTGAACAGAAACCATGGAGACAGGACTCGAGCTGTACCGGTGAGCCTTCACCACAGAGGACGACGGAAGTCAGAGGCGGAGGCTGCAGTGTGGCACGCCGTACAGGACAGCGAGAGGAGCAGAGCGAGGAGGAGGAGGCGGAGGAGGAGGAGGAGGAGGAGGTGGTGGGAACGGGCCCAAATGCCACTGACATTGTCTGCCGTTAAACGTGATTAGCGCCGCGCTGCGGCCTCATAAGTATTCATGCGCAGACAGACAGACAGAAGATCTAATCCTTTAAAAGAGTTTGATGATCATGCGGGCGGGAGGAGACAAGCTTCCTGCTCCACCACCAAAACCAGCGCTCCTCACCTCATCATCAGGGGACTTCAGATAATTCACGTTTGATGGACAGACTGTCTAAACCTGGACGTAGTCTCGTGACGTCCTCACCAGACGTCTAAAACCTTGACGTAGTCCTCCTTGACGTCCTCACAGAATGTCTAAAACCGGACGAGTCTCCGAGACGTCCCGCAGACTGTAAAACACCGGACGTAGTCTCTGTGACGGCCCCCAGACTGCCTAACTACAACCTGGACGTAGTCTCTGCGACGTCCCGCAGACGCTAAAAACCTGAGAAGTAGTCTCTGTGAAGTCCCCACGACTTCTCACCTAAAACATGGCGTCGTCTCCGAGAGTCCCCGCAGACTGTCTAAACCTGGAGTAGTCTCTGTGCCGTCCCCGCAGACTGTCTAAAACTGGACGTAGTCTCTGTACGTCCCACAGACTGTCTAACACCTGGACGTATGTATCAGAGACCCAGCAGAATGCTGGTTAGTCACCGTCCACTATTTTGTCATTTCGTGTGTGGTGGTTTATTGCCTCCCGAGCATCATGGGGAAACATTTGGACGGGTCCAGATCACCACTACACACCACCTGACTGTTAATCAGGTCTGCCACACACACACACACCCCAACCCAACCCCCACACAACACACCACACCACCACACACACAACCACACACAGTTCATCTGTACTTACCGGCTGTTTCTTTACTTTATGACCCCCCCCCACACACACACTGTGAGACACACACAAACGACAAACACACACAGACCACAATATGAGACACACCACACAAACACACACACACCCACTCTGACGGTAACCGTGGAGTCGGTTGTTTGTTTCCCTGTCCGTCTCTCGCTTCCATCCTCATCACTCATCTTCTCTTTACAATAAAAAGTCATTTTGCTTTCAATTTTAGTTGATTCTGTCAAAATTAAACAAACTTAATTTGAATTTGGAGACCGTAGCTGATGTCATCAAAGGTTTGGTTTGTGTCAATGTTTTTATTACTGACACCTGACCTCACCTGTACGGCCTTCCTAGCTTATCCTCTCCCTGGAAGTGTGTGTGTGTGTGGTACTGTGTGTATTACAGTTTAGGTGTGTTATTTGTTTTTTGTTGTTTGGGTGTGTGTGTGTGTGTGTGTGTGTGTTCCTGTGTGTATTCCGTGTATGTGTGTTATTGTGTGTGGTGTGTGTTTTACTGTGTGTATTACAGTTGTGTGTTACGTGTGTGTGATGTGTGTTATTGGTGATTACAGTAAGTCTTAATGACAGATGACATTCACACCGATAGTCAGACCATCTGTCTGCGCTCAGGGAACATGAATAAATGATAAACACACTTTAAATAATGACCAAAACACACACACCCACACACACACCCAACCACACACACACACACACACAACACAGCACTGTACAACAGATGTAATCAACAGCACATCACGGTTGAAAACAATGGATGGAGACACATCGTTGAAATTACGCCTGGTCTTGTGTAGCTCGCAGGAACAACGATGTGTCTCCATTTCAGCTTTGGGTGGTTGTGACGTTCAGACCCAGGCGGTTTGTAAGTCAGGCCAGGCGGTTGTATGTGTAAAGGTCGAAAAGGAAGTTGTAAAGGTCAGAACAGGCGGTTGTGTATGTTGTAAAGGTCAGACCAGTCGGGGTTCTGTAAAGGTCAGCCAGGTCCAGGTAAAGGTCAGACCAGGCAGTGATAAAGTCGACCAGTCGGTTGTAAAGGTCAGACCACGGGCCGGTTGTAAAGTCAGACAAGGTGGTTTGTTAAATGTTGGGCCAGGCGGTTTGTTTTTTTTGTATTGGTAGTTGTAAAGTCAGACCAGGTGGTGTTGTAAAGGTGGGACCAGTCGGTGTAAAGGTCCGACCGGTGGTGTAAAGGTGGGACCAGGCGGTTTCTGTGTATTTTGTAAAGGGTCAGAACAGGCGGTGTTGTCATAAAGTTCAGACCAGGTGGTGTAACAGGTGGGACCAGGCGGTGTAAAGGTCAGACCAGGGCGGTTTTGTAAAAAAAAACAAAAAAAAAAAAACAAACAAAAAAAAAAAAAAACAAAAAAAACAAACACAACAAAAAAAAAAAAAAACACAAAAAAATGGTCAGACAGTTGGATTAAGGTGGGACCAGGTGGTGTAACCCATCCCGTCAGCCTCGTCAGTCAGGTGGTTTTTTGACAGTACGGACACACAAGTAGAAAGAATGAGCCTGTTTATTGCCCTCATGTAATCCTCTCCTCCTCGTCCTCGCCCGCGACAGCGTGGCTCGGGTTCACACACTCGTTCTGTCAATAGATCTAATAGAAAAATCTGCAGGTTACAGTCGGACGAGTCCATTAGAAAACAACAGAAACATGGGAAAACCAAGAGCTCCTCGTCCTCCTGTTGGACGACCCACATACCACCCGGAGTGGTACGGACGCCGTTGCCACGCCAGGACGCCGTCCACTCCGGTTCCTGTTTTTTCAAACTTGTCGGGGAGTCAACCCCGCCACTACGGCCTCGCACGCCTCGGAGGCGCGCTAACGAGTCGCCGGGGGACGTTCCAACACGCCTGAGACATTATCTTGACCGGCGATCCCACATGGTCCGTGATCCAGACGTTTTCGGAAAGAAACCCGGAGACTCGTTAACGCGAGGCGCTTCCGGACTTCCGGAGGAGACAGAAAGGGACAAAAGACAAGAAGAGAGAGAACAGGCAGCTAGCAGTCTTGAGATATAACACAGCTTCTCTCGGTTCACAACACGGGAATTAAACATCTGAACAGGAGAAAAAAGAAATTTTAACGGCCACACCGCCAGAGCGTGGACAGTACACAAACACATCCTCGTATCCACAAACTGAAGATTTAACTAGACCCCTGACAGGAGACACTCATATTATGTTTCATCGGTCATATTATTTTATTATCGTCATCATCACACATACGAGAAGCTGAACCACCGATTCAAAATCAACTCAAAAAAAGCCAGAAGCAAACCTCTCTGTGGACCCACACACACACACAGGCTAAGCTAACGCACGTAATGAGGCTGTGAATTAAGGGGGGGGGATGCTAACGAGCTAACGAGCTAACTGTAGCTCTAAAATGCCGTTTCACATTTGTCGATTATAAATGGCGGCACAGACTGATCTGAAGCGGGCACACAGCTAAATAAACCAGCTAACTCACACACAAACAAGCTAGCTAATATTACATGTTACCGTTTAGCTCACAAACAGTTTTGCTAATTTACAAAGTTAAGCACCGAGCTAACAGTCAGCTAACACTACGGGACAATTTTGTAAACATGTTAGCTTCTTTGTTAAGCCATGTACACGCAGATTTTAAGCCCACATTTCTTAATTTTAGCTTCTTTTACTAGCATTTGAATTGGGGCTAATTTAGCTGTCCAACGCTCCCAGGTTGTAACAGGCTAATTTTAGCGGCACTTTAGCTGAAGCTTCAGCGGAGGCACCATGCTTAACATGGCGGAACAAACAGAAACAGTCAAACAAACCAAAATAACTCACGCGCAAGTTCGTAAAAGCTAACTCTCCGTGCTCACACGGCTAAGCTACACTGTATGAACACACATTTCATGCTGCTAATGTTTAGCTAACGCGTACGGCAACAGCTAAACAGGCTGAGGTAACACACCTGATAAACAAAACGCACAGTAGCTAACGCATCGCTAACAGAGTGGCTAACTTCATCGCTCAGATTGGCTAACGCGTCTTCTACAAACTAAGTTTTACATAAACAATAACAAAGTTCACTGGAAGAAAAGAGACGGTTTCCCCCTTTTTTATAATGAAGGTGGGGAGGCGGGAAACGAAGGTGGTGTCGGCGGAGCACACACCAGTGTTTGACCACAGAGAGATCTGGACTTTAGACGCCGGCACTATAAATGTTCCTTTATGCATCATACATCCTAAAAACTAAAGAATCACTATGAGATACAGACAGAAGAACTAGGATCTCAAACAAATGACGCGTCATCGACCTCCAAGTGGCGACCTGAAAGGTAATTAGAACAAACACCGCGACACACCGTTAGCTCCAAAAACACTTTTTGTCTCTGACGGTTAAAAACATTCAATTTCCATCTGACGCTATTAAATATTTCTTTTTTTATTTTTTTTTGCCCCAAAAAAATAAAAAAACCATAACTGAGAGTGACCACACCATCTGGACGCATGCTTTAAAACATTATCTAACAAAAAAATCATATAATAATAATATAATAATAATAATAAAATAATAATAATAATATCTGATTTTCTTACTCAGGATGCTAGCCTGATACCGTTTGTTTCTTATTGGAAAAATACAACTAGATCAACTATAGATTACTGGATTTTTGTTCAAAGCCACACGGGATACATCTAAGTCAAGTTTATAAAAAACCAAAACAAAAGAACCCGCAGGTCTACTCTGCGGCGAGACCCGAGGCTAGTCCAAAAACCATCCTGCCCACGACCAAACGTCGACTGTTTAAAGGTTTTAAAACAGAAAGAAGAAGAGTTCGTGCTTTTCCGTAATCCTTTCGTTTCTCTACAAAAAGGAAGAGGACGCGGCAGAGCGTTGCCTAGGAACCCACGCTTCGGTTGCCGTCGACGACCATCCGAGGCCTTCCCGGGTGAGGGCGGAGCCTCTCGTGATCCTATTGAGATCAGGAATGAATCCTGTTGACCAGGACCTGCAACCAGGTTCGTCGTCTGTTAGCTCGTCCGCTCTACGCTAGCTCGTTGTTAGCTCGTCGCCTCTAACGTTAGCTCTCCGCTCGAACGTTAGCTCGTCCGCTCTAACGTAGCACGTCCGCTCTAACGGTAGTCGTCGTCTAACGTTAACTCGTCCGCTCTACGTTAGCTCGTTCCGCTCTAACGTTATCTCGTCCGCTCTCGTTAGCTCGTCCGCTCTAACGTTAGCCCGTCCGCTCTAACGTTAGCTCTCCGTCATAACGTTAGCTCGCTGTTAGCCCTGTCCGCTTAACGTTAGCTCCGTCCGCCTAACGTTAGATCGTCTGTTAGATCGTCCGCTCTAACATAACGCGTCGTTAGCGTCCGCTCTAACCTTACTAGTCCGCCTCTAAGTTAGCTCCGTCCGCTTAACGTTAGCTCTGACTGTTTAGCCCAGTCCGCTCTACGTTCGATCGTCGCTCTAACGTTACACTCGTCTTAGCTCGCCGCTCTATAATTAAATAGTCTGTTAGCTCGTCCGCTCAAACCTTAACTCGTCTGTTAGCCTCGTCCGCTCTAACATTAACTCGTCCGCCTCCACTTAGCTCGTCCGCTCTACATTAACCGTCTGTTCGCTCGTCCGTCTAAACATTAACTCGGTCTGTTAGTGTCCGCTAACATTACTCGTCTGTTAGCTCGTCCCTCTAACATTAAACCGTCTGTTAGCTCGTACGCTCCGCTCTAACATTCAACTCGTCTGTTAGCTCGTTCCCGCTAACGTTAACTCTTACGCTATAACGTCTAGCTCGTCCGCTCTTAACGTTAACTCGTCGTTAGATCGTCCGCTCTAACGTTAACTCGTCCGCTCTAACGTTAGCTCGCTGTTAACTGTCCGCTCTACCGTTAGTTGTCGTTAACTCGTCCGCTCTAACGTTACTCGTCTGTTAGCTCGTCCTCTTCTAACGTTGACTCGTCCGTCTAACGTTAGCTCGTCTAGTTAACTCGTTCCGCTCTAACGTTAGCTCGTCTGTTAACTCGTCCGCTCTAACGTTGTTCGTCTGTTAACTCGTCCGCTCTAACGTTAACTCGTCCGCTCTAACGTTAACTCGTCTGTTCGCTCGTCCGCCTCAACGTAACTCGTCCGCCTAAAGTTAGCTCGTCTGTTAGCTCTCCGCCTAACGTTAACTCGTCTGTTAACCGTCCGCCCTCTAACGTTAACTCGTCTGTTAGCTCGTCGCTCTAACGTTAGCTCGTCTGTTAGGCTCGTACGACGCTAACGTTTAACTCGTATGCTTAGCTCGTCCGCTATACGTTAGCTCAGTATGTTAAATCGTACGATATAACGTCACTCTGTTATGTTACTCGTTCCGCTCTAACGTTAACTCGTTGTTAGATGTCCGCTCTAACGCTGAGCTCGTATGTTAGCTCGCCGCTCTAAAGTTAGCTCGTCTGTTAGCTCGTCCGCTCTAACGTTAGCTCGTCTGTTAGAAATTTAAATTAATTTTAAAATCTCGTCCGCTCTACAAGTTAAACTGTCTGTTAGCTCGTCAGCCTCTAACGTTAATCGTCCGCTCTAACGTTAGACTCGTCTGTTACTCGTCCGCTCTACGTTATCGTCTGTTACACTCGTCGCTCTAACGTTTAGCTCTGGTCTGTTAGCTGTCCGCTCTAAGTAAACTCCGTCAGCTCTAACGTTTTAGCTCGTCTGTTAACTCGTCCGCTCTAACGTTAAACTCTCCGCTCTCACTTAACTCGTCTGTTTAGCTCGTCAGCTCTTAACGTAACTCGTCCGCTCTACCGTTAGATCGTCTGTTAGCTCGTCCGCTCTAACGTAACTCGTTGTTAACTCGTCCCTCTAACGTTAAACGTTGTTAGCTCGTCCGATCTAAACGTTCGCTCGTTCTGTACTGTCCGCCTTAACGTTAGCTCTCTGTTCGTTAGCTCGTTCGCTCTACGTTAGCTCGTCTGTTAATCGCCACTCAACTTTAAGCTCGTCCGCCTACCGTAGTGCTCTGTAGGGGAGCTCTCAATACGGGGGACAGGTTGCGTACAGGTGAAGGCGGGGTTCTGTGTGTTACCTGTATCTGGGCGGGGGTCCACAGGTAGGGCTGTGTCTGTCGTATTCTGCTAACGCTCAGTGTCGTCTGGTGGCACCGAACTCTGCTTGCTTGAGACGATGAACTGAAGAAACAAAGAGCTAACGTTATCGTAAGGAGCTAACGTTCCAGAGGAAGTCAGGTGTAAACCGCCAAAATAAAAGCATAGCTAAAAAATTACTCCGAGTGTGGTCAATGTGGCGTACTCTGTTTTGTAGTCGTCCTCCAGTGCCTACTGTAGTCTGCCATCAAGTCTGAGGCTGACTCTGTGACCTGCAATACCACACACACACCACACACACACAACCACACACACAATGTACACCACTGCTCCTGAGCTCGCGCAAGCTACATCAGCTCTACCTCCAGTAAAACGCTTAGCCGGTTGTGCGTGTGGTGTTGTGTGGTGTGTGCGGTATTATTGCAATAGCCTTCACTCCCTCTCTTCTTTTCTTTCCTTTCTTTTTTTTTTCTTTACTGACGTATTTGCCTCCTCCTGTCACTTATGCTTACGTCCACATGTTCCTGCCTTCATGTTCGTC
>NC_040023.1:48486690-48502433 GCF_000972845.2 Larimichthys crocea | reverse complement strand
TGATTTCACTCTCATACTTCATGTCAGTCGGAGCTCCGCACAGACCGCACATCCCGCACAGACCGCAACCCATGCCTTGACGGAAACCGACAGAACCCGGAGATCTCTGATCCGGACTCTGCTGCTCTTTATGTCTGAGCTTTAAAAACTTTCCTCCTCTCTCCCCCTCCCCTTCCTTTCCTCCCTCTCTCCTCTCTCTTCGTCCTCCTTCTCCTCATCCTCCTCCCTCCTCCCTCTCTCCTCCTTCTCTCCTCTCCTTCCGGACCGCGCCTCCCTCTCTGGACCCCGCCCATGGGCTCGGTTCTGCCGGGCCGCTTTGGGCTGAAGCCGGGCTTCAAGCCGCCGCAGCCGCTGTCCCTCCGCGGACATCACACGTCGGACCTCTTGCACAGCTTCCTGTACGCCGCGGGAGGCACGTGCTGGGCGAGCAGCCACACACCTTGACCATCAGAACCAGAACCTAGCACCAGAACCAGAACCAAGCTTCACCTGCGCACGAGGACTCGCACCGCGCCGAGCGCGACGCCCCATAGACGGCTTTCACCGCCGAGGGCTCGCGCAGTCTTCTCCCGGAGGTCATGTGACGACATCTTTAATCCATCCAATCAGAGGCTATTATGAAGTCAACAATACTTAACCTTTGCTCTTCGAGTCGAATAACCCTCATTTCAAATAAAGTCTGAACGTTTATTCAATTCAATAAAAAGCGTAAAATTCATTTTCAAAATAAAAGTCTGAACGTTTTTATTCCACTTCCATAAAAAGAGAAAATCTTTTCAAAAATAAAAGTGAAAGTTTTCTTATTCAATTCAAATACAAAGAGAAAACTCATTTTTCAAAATAAAAGTGAAAGTTTTATTCAATTCAAATAAAAAGAGCAATATTTTCAAAATAAAAGTCTGCAAGTTTTATTCAATTTCAAATAAAATAGCGAACCATTTTCTAAAATAAAAGTGTTGAAAGTTTTTTATCAATTCAAATAAAAAGAGATAAAAATGAATTATTGATCGAAAAACACGTAAATTAAAAAAAACTTTAAATTATGTCAAAGGTTTTTATTAACTGAAAACCAAACTATATTTAATTAAGATTCATTCTAATCTGCTTAATTTCTATTCTGAATCTGATATTATTCATTCATTAATCTGATCATAACTGTCCGGACTTGATCAGCTCTTTGATTCCCGTCGCGCCGCCGCCCGAACCTCCACATCAAAAACCTTTGAACAACCTCAAATGAAACGGATGAATTAATACACGAGTAAACCCTGTTGATGATAGCTGCATTAATAGAGTTTAATTGTTGTTCGCCTTCTTAATTAGTAGTTTTTTAATTCAGCGATTGACGACCGGCCTTTCTCGCTTTATTAGGTTTTCAATTTTACTTGACTTTTATTGTTGAAATTCTGTTTTTGGCTCTCGGAGAATTCTTCCGTACCGTTTCGGGACCCGTCCCGGCTACTGAACCCTCATCCAGACCCGACCCGGTTCTTCTGAGCGCGAACTTAGTCTCTCACTCCCGACCGGCGGAGGCCCTCCGCGCTTACGAGGCTGCCCTTCTCCTCTCCCTCCTCTCACTCTCTCCTCCTCTCTCCTCTCTCTCCTGCCTCCTCTTCCTCCTCCTCTCTCCTCTCTCCTCCTCCTCTCTCTCCCTCCTCCTCTCCTTCTCTTCTCTCCGATCTCGTCTCTTCCTCTCTCGTCCTTCCTCCTCCTACTCCTCATCCTCCTCTCCCCTCCTCCTCTCATCCTCCTCATCTCCTCCTCCTCCTCCTCATCCTCCCCTCTCCTCTCCTCTCTGTTTTAATCATGTTTAAGTTTGAGAATGTTTTCCGCTGTTTGTTATCTGAAATTAAATAAAATATTAAATATTAATATGTTCATATTTAATTTTCACTGTATTGTTTAATCTGATCAACGTGACCTACAACACACACACCACACACACACAGCCACACAAACACACAGACCACACCACAACACACAGCAGTTATGTATTATAAGTTTGTGTCTTGCATCTGTCTCTCATCTGAACTGATTGCACAAAAATCGTGTTTATGAAGTATTAATATGATGTGTTGTGTGTGTGTTGTTGTGTGTGTGTTTGTTGTGTGTGTGTTAAGCGATTCCAAATGTGTGCCGTCCCTTCGTGTTATGCCCAGTGCGGTGGATCATCGCTCAGAGTTTCATTCCAGGTGAGTTTCTGTCATGTGTTGTCTGCCACCAAAAAACGTTGGCGCATACGTTGACTTGAACTTTTGGTTTTGTTTCAGGTGAAGTGTTGGGCGATTTTCTCTAAGACGGGCACAAAGCGGTGAACAGAGAGGTTCCGGTCACGACGACTCATCTCACCTGAACACATCGACCTTACAAATACATATCAACCTTGATGGGGAGGTGAGCTACACACACACACCAACACAACAACTGACACCACCACAACACACAACACACACAACAGACCACAACACACCACAACACACACACAGACACACACACAAAACACAGACAGCGCAACACACACACAATAACGTATCAACGTTCGTCTGATGTTTTGTGAAACTTTTCTACTACAAGTTTCAGATGGTGTGATGGTAGAAGTTCCTCGAGCTAGAGAATAGAGAAACATTTGTCAGAAAATACATTTGCAAACGGCTCTCGTGGCCACAAATGTCACTCTACAGAAATAATTTCTACACAGAAACGTAGGAAAATTCGTGGGCTACGCAGCGATATCACTGCTGAAGCTGTCAGACTTATAGTTTTGGCGGGAGACGCACTGATGCTCCAGGATCACCCACCGACAGCCCCATCTACTCCCATGTAAACTGGAGAGGAGAAATTTCCCAAAGGAGCACGGGGCACCTGTTCTTTCTCTCTCTCCCCAGGTCACATTTTTTAACTTCACACACTGAAATTCAGCATTCACATGGTCGACAAGATGAGGATGCTCACGGTCATTTGGGCTTTTTGATACCACCTACCGTTTGGCATTAGTGTCCACTAGTTGGAGGGGCTTCATTTAGAGATTTTCTGTGTCTCTCAGCAGTCACTCACACACAGACAGAGCACAGCTGCTGACTCATAGCTAACAAGCTAACTTGATTGACTGGCTCATTAGCATAAAAGCTACATAAATAGCTGACTGTTAGCTAGCTAAGCCAGCTAAGTAAACTGTAACTGATGGACTAGCTGGTTTTTAACATGCTAACTAAAGCAACTAATTGTCATCCAATCAGGTGGTTCATTAATTACCAGCTGACTGACTAACTAGTTATAATTTGTAGGTAACAATCCAACACGTGTCACTAACTTAGCATCTGCTCACCGGTTATCATGTTAACTAACAGGTCAACAAGCCTGTTAGCCTGTTAGCCTGTTAGCATAGTTTGTTAAAGTGACGGTCATGTCCTCCCCCTCAGGTGTTTAACGAGGACGGCACCGTCAGGTATTTCATCGACGCCAGTCAGGAGGACCAGAGGAGCTGGATGACGTACATCAAGTGTGCGAGGAACGAGCAGGAGCAGAACCTGGAGGTGGTCCAGATCGGGAGCAGCATTTTCTACAAGGCCGTGGAGGTCAGTGAATGCACCACGATCACACCTGTGTGCGTGACGTAGATCTGAAACATGAAGAAGAGTCTGAACACATGAAAGTCATCAAACAGTTTTTAATTAACAAAAAAGAATTAACTGGACTGTAGACGAGACGTCTCAACGAGTCTGTGAGTTCAGGTGTGTGTCGCCCTCTGCTGGCTGAAAGATGAAGAGTCATCACACCTGTCCACAGAGACACACATTACATTCAT
Source organism: Larimichthys crocea (assembly GCF_000972845.2). Classification (NCBI taxonomy): domain Eukaryota; kingdom Metazoa; phylum Chordata; class Actinopteri; family Sciaenidae; genus Larimichthys; species Larimichthys crocea. The sequence continues at coordinate 48,498,628 of NC_040023.1, read as the reverse complement.
TATATGATACATGTGTGTTGTTCTTATAGTATAATATATATATATATCTATCTATACTATATTATATATATATATATAATAAAATATATAATATATTATATCAATGATGTGTTAATGATAATGCGAGATTGCGTTGTGTTTTCCCCTCAGACGATTCCCCCCGGTCTAGGATAGTGACTCGGTTCTGGTAGGCAAAACTCCCCACAAACCTCTGGGAATCCCGGAATTTTCCGGAAGGGAGACGAAAGAGGCAGAGCAAGAAAGAAGACCAAACGACTGGTCAACGATGATGATTTTAATTATTGATCGGAGCCGTTCTGTAAACTCAAACAGGAAGTTTGTTGACCACTGATTCTTCATTGGTCCGATTCTTCCTCTCCTCTCCTCAGATGGGAGTTTCCACCACTGGAAGGCTCCCTCATCTTCCTCCCCTCCCTCCTGCCTCTCCTCCTCCTCATCACCACAGTCTGGGTCGCATGCGCTGCGTCATCTGCCACCCGCGGCTTCAACTCGCGCAGCAAACCTGCGCGCGCACATGCGCATCCACAGCTGGACAAGCCGTTCGTTGTGCGCTTCTGCAACCGCCGCTTCAGCCCAGTCGTCCACGCTGCGGAAACCACTGCGCGCGATGCACACCGGCGAGGAGCGCCCGTCAAGTGCCACGTGTGGCCAGTCCGCGTAATCGAGGGGCTGGCGGCCTGGCGCAGCGCACCAGAAGAAGAGCGCCAGGCCACGCGCCCTACCGGGGGAGACGCCGGGGCGGCGGGGGCGAGCGTGGTGGTGCACGCCGCCCACTCCCCCCCTCCGCCGCAGCTGACCGCCATGCCTCACCCCGCGTCGCTGGTTCACCATATACCCACCATGGTGCTGTGACGTGAGGGGGTCGACAGACTGCGTCATGTGACCCAGCTAGCATGCTAACTAGCCAAACAATTAGCTTGCTAACGAGCCGAGTCACCATTAGCCAGCTAACTCATTAGCCAGCTAACTCATTAGCCAGCTAACTCATTAGCCAGCTAGCATGCTTAAGCAACTTGCTGACTCATCGCGTGCTAACCGACTGGTTGGCCACATAACTAGCCGATTAGCTGACTGCTAGCCAGTTACCATGCTTACTACTTAGCCAAACAACTTGCTATCGAACTATAGCATGCTAGCTTAATAACTACACCATTAGCTGACTCATTTATTGTTAGCCAAATAAACGACTGACTGCTAACCAGCTCGTATCTTCACTAACTAAACAACTTGCTAACTAGCTTGATTGATTAACTCACTGGTTTGGTAAATTCTAGCATGCTAGTTTAATAGCTACATAACTAGCTGACTGCTAGCTAGCTACCATGCTTACTACTTAGCCAAACAACTTGACTAGCTAGCATGCTAGCTTAATAACTACACAACTAACTGATTGATAGCTAGCCTGCTACCTAACTAGCTAAGTAAACTAACTGGTTGGCTGGTTTTAGCTCGCAGCTAGCTCGTCCCTCAGTCTTCGCCACATTGATTCAGAGTTTGGTTCCCGTCACCGGCTCCATGTTTGATGTTACAGTTGGACTCCGTTTGGGCGACCCAGCTAATCATTGACCACGAAGACAAACAGTTACATCATCGTACATGGCATTTGTACATTACATGCATGCGCACATTTATGATTATTCCAACACTCAGACGTTCTTTAAATGTTTCATAAACATTGCATGATGGGACAGTGTCATGTCAGTATAAATCATGTGCCTTTGATGGTGATGATGTCGTGCTTTGGTTTGCATGCTAATTGATTGAGGTTGTAACGTGTGTTTAAAACTAGGAGGCGCTACAGTGTGAGCACTGAGGCTCCTTCAGAGGAATCCACTGAGCTTCTGGTAGTTCATTCAATGCTAACAGCTTAGCATACACAATGCTAAGTGACAGGAGGCTCCATGCTAAAGCTCAAATCTAAGCACCACTCTTTACCACTAGCTTGACAGAGCTAACTGAGCCAGGCCATGTGTTAGCAAGCTAGCTAGCTTGGCGAGCTATTCCAACTGAACAACAACTCTAGCCACGATGTCGCCAAGCTAACGCGACATATTTCAGATAAACTTAGCTGTGACATTAGCTTACAACGCGCTGGAACTTGCTAATGCTAACATATTAGCATGGTGCTTGCTCGCGTTATAGCATCGGTCGAGCTAATGTAGCTCAAGCTTACTCGGCTCTAATGCGACAGATTTAGCTAACATTAGCGAACATTAGCTCAAATTATCAACGTTAGCGTCCATGTTTGAGGATTATCAAGTCATGCTAACTTTGACGTGTACCGTGTTGCGTTAGCTAGCACTTTAGTGTAGCACCTTGTTGTGTGATAGAGTAGAGCTAACGCTAACGCCAAACATTTAAGTCCAGGTTAGCTTGATGATAGCAAAAGTCATGTTAGCATGGTGTTCTGTACTTTGCTCAGCATTAGCTACATGCTAACATGTTAGCAGCGATCAGTGAATCTACTGAAAGCTCGTCAGGTTCCTTTAAAGCAGCTCGTTAGGTTCAGGTTCCTTTAAAGCAGCTCGTTAGGTTCAGGTTCCTTTAAAGCAGCTCGTTAGGTTCAGGTTCCTTTAAAGCAGCTCGTTAGGTTCCTTTAAAGCAGCTCGTTAGGTTCCTTTAAAGCAGCTCGTTAGGTTCAGGTTCCTTTAAAGCAGCTCGTTAGGTTCAGGTTCCTTTAAAGCAGCTCGTTAGGTTCCTTTACAGCAGCTCGTTAGGTTCCTTTAAAGCAGCTCGTTAGGTTCCTTTACAGCAGCTCGTCACTTATTAAAACATGATGAAATGATGATTATTGTTTGTTTGTTGGTTTGGGCTGCGTTCAGGTTCAGAAAATCTAATGTTTGTAAATGTTTGGACACGTTTGATGTAAATAATGTGCAGACTGTGAATATAAACTTTATCTCATGTATCCGTATATGAAGTATGATATGTTGACTTCTATGGAGCACGTTGTATCTGAGCAAATATACTCTGAATAAAGTATCACGCAACCTTTACCTGATCGTGTCTGTCACTCATTCACTCTGCTGTGAAGTTGGACATTTGGACATGGGGACTTATGGAGACTGACTCACTTCTGGAGCCAGCCTCAGGTGGACGTTAGAGGAACTGCAGGTTGTGTGTGCGTGTCCTCGGCTGGACCTTCATGAATGTTTGTGGACGTGATAACAGAGTCAACATGTTGGGTAAGATCAGAAAACACAGGCTGAGTAAACTCACCTTTGGGACACAAACAGTCCGTCCACTTCCCGTCTCCGCTGATCAATCACTAATAAAATCTGAGTCCGTCCGTCGTCTCACTCAGTTCTGCTTCGTCTTCACCGTCAGGATGAAGGTGTGTGTCCTCCTGATGTGTGTGTGCTTTCTCTGCTGGACGACCGACGCAAGTCCAGATGAGTCCAGATCGTGAGTCACGTCTTCCTGTCTGCTACTTGTTAGCATTGTTAGCTTCACCTGTGTCAAAACAAAACAAAAGTTACCTGAAGCAGCTGCAGGAGGAGCTGTTAGCAGTTAGCTACTGTTAGCAGTTAGCTACATTAGCTACTGTTACCATTAGCTACTGTTACCATTAGCTACTGTTAGCAGTTAGCTACTGTTAGCAGTTAGCTACATTAGCTACTGTTAGCATTAGTGACTGTTAGCATTAGCTACTGTTAGCAGTTAGCTACTGTTAGCATTAGCTACTGTTAGCAGTTAGCTACTGTTAGCATTAGCTACTGTTAGCATTAGCTACTGTTAGCAGTTAGCTACATTAGCTACTGTTAACATTAGCTACTGTTAGCATTAGCTACTGTTAGCAGTTAGCTACTGTTAGCATTAGCTACTGTTAACAGTTAGCTACATTAGCATTAGCTACTGTTAGCATTAGCTACTGTTAGCATTAGCTACATTAGCATTAGCTACTGTTAGCATTAGCTACTGTTAGCATTAGCTACTATTAGCATTAGCTACATTAGCATTAGCTCCAAACCAGCTGGATCCTCTGTGTTAGCTGTGTTAGCTTTGTTATGTTAGCTTTAGCTCCCCTGTTTCCATCATGGCGTCTGTAGGTCTCCTCGGTGCTGTCACGTTAGTCCCTGTTGGACTCGGAGGCTGAGGTCCAACCCGGTCCGGCTGCTGAGCCCGGTTCTGTTAGCATACTAAGAGCAGATAATTAGCGGTTAGCTACTTTAGCGAACATGTTGACGTTTACCATCTCTGGTTAGGGTGTTAGCATGCTAACCTTAGCTATACCTATGACCACTTCCTGTTCCACCATGACATACAGGAAGTAAAGACAGCGTGTCGTCCTCTCTCAGGTTTCTGATTACAGCTCCTGTCTCGCTGCGTTTGGACGCCGTGGAGACGGTTCTGCTGCAGTTGTTTGGTTTCACAGATGAGATGAAGGTCTACGTGTACCTGAAGACCTCCATGGCTCCGGACCACGTGGTTCTGGCCCAGGACGTCGTGACCCTCAACACCCAGAACGTCCACCAGGCTGCTGCCAAAGTCCGGGTCAGTGGTGACTCACAGCTGTGATTCATAAAAGTGATCTGAGGACGAGGTTCTGGTCCTGACGTGTCCTCCTTCTCTAGCTGTACCCAGGTCAGCTGGATAAAAGCGTCAATCATGTGATCCTCCACGTCCAATCCAGAGACTTCAACAAGCACCTGTCCATCCCTGTGAGCCGCACCAACGGCTTCCTGTTCATCCAGACCGACAAACCGCTGTACACGCCACATCAGAGAGGTGAGATCACAACAGACACTCAGCATCCCACAATGCACTGCACAGAAGTCACAGGCTGACCTCGTGATTCTTTCTCTCTGGATCGACCCGTCCAGTCAAAGTCAGAGCGTTTTCTCTGAACCAGGAGCTGAGGCCGGCCAATCGCAGCGTCTTCCTGACCTTCAAGGTGAGTTCACTGACCAGCACGGTGTCAACATGTTGATCTGGCTCATGTCAAGCTGATCTCAGATCAGTGATCGTGTCCCCAACAGGACCCGGATCATACAACGGTGGACATCGTGGAGATGATTGATGTCAACAACGGAATCCCATCCATGCAGAATCCGTTCAAGATCCCCATCAGACCAAAGTAAGAACCCAAACATGCATCAACCATCTGTACACACTCTGATTCCAGGCTGTTTCTAATGTTGTCAAGGTGATTCCAGGCTGTCTGTCATGTTGTTCCAGGTTGGGGATTTGGACCATTGAAGCTTCGTATTCTGATGATTACACGACGACAGCAAAAACGAACTTTGAAGTTAAAGAATACGGTAACGAGACAACGACTCGTCATCAGATCTGATGATGACATCACGTTTCAGGTGAATCAAAACGTTGTAAAAATGTTTCCTGTCAGTTCTTCCCAGTTTTTCCATCCTGATGGAGCCTGAGGTGAACTACATCAGCTACGGACAGTTCAACCGCTTCAGCTTCAAGCTGTCTGCCAGGTGAGGAAACACGCTGACGTCATGTTCACAAGACAAGCGATGACTCAGCAATTATTCAGCTGTGAATTAAATCACACACACACACACACACACACACACACACACACACACACACACACACGTGCTTGTATCAGGTATCTTCACGGTGCTCCGGTGGCCGATGGCGAGGTGCTTCTGCGTTACGGCTACATCAGCGGGAAAGATCCTCCAGTCATCATCCCCAGCGTGACCACGCACAGAGTAAGAACATGAGACATATATCGATAAAAAACTAAAATGGTTCTAAATATCAGTATATAAAATATCAGTATATAAAATATCAGTATATAAAATATCTGTCCTGTGACCTCAGCTGTCCTCAGACGGTGACGTGGACGTGAGCGTGAACATGGAGAAGCTTCTGTCCAAACACAACAAAGACCTCAACAGTCTGGAGGGGAAGTACCTGTACATCGCCGTGCTGGTTGAGGAGGCCACAGGTACAAACATGAGCCGACATTCAGCTACCTGTTCAGGTGTCCTCACCCCTCCTCACCCCTCCTCACCCCTCCTCTCTGTCTGACAGGTGGGCTCTCTCAGGAGGCGGAGTTTGCTTCAGTGAAGTTTGTCAAATCACCGTACAGCCTGAGGCTGGTGTCCACGCCCCTCTTCATCAAACCTGGACTTCCTTACAGCGTCCAGGTGTGTGTGTGGGCGTCCAGGTGTGTGTGTGGGCGTCCAGGTGTGTGTGTGAGGGTGTCCAGGTGTGTGTGTGAGGGAGTCCAGGTGTGTGTGTTGTCGTCCAGGTGTGTGTGTTTGGGTATCCAGGTGTGTGTGTGTGGGCGTCCAGGTGTGTGTGTGTGGGAGTCCAGGTGTGTGTGTGAGGGTATCCAGGTGTGTGTGTGAGGCTGACATGGATGAAGTGTTGATGAGGAGCTTCGATCCGCCGTGATGTTTCTCTGCAGGTGCTGGTGAAGGATCACCTGGGCAAACCGGTGAGTCAGGTCCGGGTTCGCCTGGTGAAGCGACAGCTGTTCATGAACGGGATGGAGAACGAGGAAATGCCCTGTCCTGACAGCGCCAACAGCCAATCGGACGGCCTCGCTGTCTTCATCTGCAACACGCCGAGAAACGGAGTGAAGGCGGTGCTGAAGGTGAGGAAGAGGAAGATGTGGTGTCGTCATGGTGTGTCCATTTTGTGTTTGCTGTACTTGTTGTTTACTTCCTGTCACAGTTTGAGACGGAGGACTCCGCCCTCCCTGCAGCCAGTCAGGCCAGTCTGAGTCTGGAGGCGGTGGCCTATGAGTCCCCGAACCAGCGGTACCTTTACATCGACCCCCCGCTGCCCGGCCAAGGTCTGGAGGTGGGGCGCTTTGCCAGCATCAAGGTGTACTCGGCCACGCCCTCCTACATACCTGTCAATTCCCTCAACTACGTGGTGAGAAAACACAGCTGATGATGATGCACGTCTTCAGTGTTTGTCCTGTTTCCATAGTAACCGATGACGTCACCCTCAGGTGATCTCTAAAGGGAAGGTGGTGGACTTCCGCAGTCAGAAGTTCCTCGCCTCCACCGATAACAAACAGGTTCTGAGCTTCCGGCTGACACCCGTCATGGTCCCGTCCATCAGGCTGCTGGTCTACTACATCCTGTTCGGGGAGGGGACATCCGAGCTCGTGGCGGACTCCGTCTGGCTGGAAGTCAAAGACAAGTGTGTCAACGGACTCAAGGTACCACGAGACAGTGTCTGAAAACAGATTCAGTCAAGAGAATCCACCACTTGGACACAAGTCCATTCTTTAATGTTATCAGGGTAATTCCAGGCTGTCTGTAGTGATATCAGGGTGATTCCAGGCTGTCTGTAGTGATTTTAGGGTGATTCCAGGCTGTCTGTAATGATATCAGGGTGATTCCAGGCTGTCGGTAATGGTATCAGGGTGATTCCAGGCTGTTTGTAGTGATATCAGGCTGATTCCAGGCTGTCTGAAATGGTATCAAGGTGATTCCAGGCTGTCTGAAATTGTATCAAGGTGATTCCAGGCTGTCTGATTGATTCTACATGCTCACCATGTAAAAAGTATATTTTGTACTGAATGTGTGTGTTTGTAAAGATGTCTATGTGGGGACCAGCAATGGTTTAACAGAGTGAGGACATTGAGTCGTCCTCACGTTGTTTTCTCTGTCATGGTCTCCAGAGGCTGTTTATGAGAGTTCAGAGAGGTCCTCAGAATAATGCCAAACTTGTGTTTTTACACACAATACTGAATACACACACTTCTTGCTCTCTGCTGCCCCCCTTGGATCATGCTAATGTACTGCACTGTGTGTTTGTCAGACGGACCTGTCATATCGAAGTCGGGAATACAAACCTAAAGAAAACATCCAACTGGACATTCAGACCAATCAGGACGGCCTGCTGGCTCTGTCTGCTGTGGACACCGCCCTCTACACCCTACGGCCTAACTACAGGGACCCCGTTGCCATGGTAACACAGTTAAACGCTGTTTATTGTCAGACAGTGTTGGTGAGTTTTATTTGAAGTGACAACAGTAACTGGATGTGCGGTGCAGGCTCTGCGGACCATCGAGGAAAGTGACCTGGGCTGCGGTGGAGGCGGTGGCAGAGACAGCGCAGATGTCTTCCGATTGGCCGGGCTCACCTTCATGACCAATGCCAATGCCCAAGCATCAACCAGCAGTACGTTAACCAACCAATCAGGCGATCGATCCATGGGCTGATCGATGAAATGAGCTGAACTGTGTCTGTGTGCAGGTGAAGTGTGTACAGCTGTGGTCCGTCCAAAACGATCTGTGAGTGCAGAGGAGAAGGCTGCGAAAGGTGAGACACACCTGAGAATGTTAACATGTTATTTATAATAAAACAGATCTAACTTTCTATAAGTAATATTTATTGTTATTCCAAAGACGTAAATATATTTCCTTCAGCTCGATAACAGTGTCTGTCTCCGTCCAGCTGAGAGCTACGGTCATCTGAAGACGTGCTGTGAACAAGGGATGAGGTTCATTCCAAAGAGCGTCACCTGCCGTCAGTTCTCCGAGCAGCGTTTCAGAAACCCCAAACACCGAGAGTGCAAACGCGTCTTCAGAGAATGCTGCGAGTACATCCAGCGCTCAATGGAGAACCAATACATCCTGGGACGCCACGGTCAGTCTGAACTAGGGCTGCCACGATTAGTCGATTAGTCACGATTATGATGACGAACAAAATCGTCGACAACTAATTTAGTCGACGCATCGTTTTTTTTTGTTTGTTTTTTTTACTTTTCTCTTAAAACTGCGGCTGCAGCTTCCACTGCCTCTGCCTTTCTGTCACACACACACACATGCACACACACACGCACACACACACACACACACGCACACACACACACACGCACACACACACGCACACACATGCACACACACACATGCACACACGCACACACACACACGCACACACACACGCACACACACGCACACCACGCCCACACCCACATGCACACACGCACACCACACCCGCACACACCTGTACACACACACGCACACACACACACACACACACACACACACGCACACACACACACACACACACACACACACACACACACATGCACACACACACACACACGCACACATACACACACACACACACACACGCATTTCCTCCGCGGCGGTGCGCCACGACCGGACCTCACCGTTTCCCGGGGCCGTGGACTCTCATTAAAGCGTTAATGAGCTGTCATCTTAATTGTTTTTAGTTTCAGTTAGCTCACACTTCAAGCTGAAAGCTAATGATCTGATCAGCTGCAGGTTTTACAGATTAGTCGATTATCAAAATAATCGTTAACACAACATGTACGGCTGATGGAGGATCAATACTACAGACTGTGTGTGTGTGTGTGTGTGTGTGTGTGTGTGTGTGTGTGTGTGTGTGTGTGCTGTACAGACTTGGGTCCGGACTTCGACCAGACTCCTCTGGTGCGGAGCTACTTTCCAGAGAGTTGGATGTGGGAGGTGCAACCTGTCAGGTGACACAAATCAAACACACCCAGGAGTTTCTGTTTGTTTTGTTTGTTTGGACAAAAAGATAACAGCAGTGGGAAAGTAACTAAGTACATTTACTCAAGTATTTAAGTACAATTTTGAGGCACTTGTACAACCAAGATCCCCAAAAAGTTTGGACGCTGCTTAAAACGTAAATAAAAGACGAGATTCATGTTCAAACTGAGAAACTTTAAATATTCACTCATTCTGACAATAAAGGTTTGACAGGATGAAGAACACCTGTTTGAAGCTTCCACAGGTAAACCGCTTCATTGATAACACCTGATCGTATTATGATCGTGGGCGTCCTTGAAAGGCTCAGTCATTCAAATGAAGGACAGGCGAGGTTTAACACTCCGCACACTTCTCTGGACCAGAACATCTGAGACGGACTGACAAGAAGTGGATTGAAGAGTCCATGATTCAAACCTCAGACATGTCCAAACCTTTTTTGAATCATGGTTGTATTTTTCTTGGGTGTTTCCATTTTAAGTGTTGCAGTACTCCAAGTCGGTCTTAGACAAAGAGGACTCTCGATTCTAGTTCAAATCGGTCAAGACTGCAGGGATATATAATGTCTCATGGAGGAACACATGGTTCATAAATACTTCAAGGTGGTGACCCAAAGAGAGGTCTCATATGTGGTCTTTGTCAAGACTTGGTCTCAGTTTAGTCGGTCTTGACCCCAAAACAGTCCAGAGAGAAATACTGAACTTTTTATTTAAAGTAACTGAACTTGGCTCCACACAATAAAACGTAGTGAACGTTGTTCAGTTGTTCGGACTGACACAGCACTTCAGGGATTTATTACTTATAATCAAACATTCTTTTATCTGATTTGAATTACTGCATGTTTTTGTCTTCAGGTCGGGCCGGTTCTCTCTAACCAAAACTCTACCAGACTCTCTCACCACTTGGGAGATCAAGGCCGTCAGCATGTTCCAGAACGGTCAGTTTCTTCACCTCCTTCAACCTTCATTTGTTTTTGTAACTGCCAACATTTGTAATCTGTTACATAACTCAGGATTGTCCATGAAGTCAACACCAGCATCCACCAAAGGTCTCAGGTCATGTGACCTTCAAGGCGCCGAGCTTTGAACACTTGTTCTTGAATATTAGCAAGAACAACACTTGCGACGAGGATGGGATTCGAACCCACGCGTGCAGAGCACAATGGATTAGCAGTCCATCGCCTTAACCACTCGGCCACCTCGTCACAGGTGTGCAGTTTCCAGGTGATCATCAAAAGTTAACTTCTGTCACGACGTGACACTTGTAGAAGGTTTCACTCCAGCATGTTCTCTTCTGTTGAGGAGGTAGGAAGTAACAAACAGACTGTTGTTAGGAGTTCATACCACGACCTGAAGTCAGCAGACTTACTTATATTCATACATAAACATCCTGTGACAGTGTTCATGTTGAATTCCTGTGGAGATCAAATGTAGGCAGTTGTCCTCAGACAGTCCATCCCAAGAGTGAAGTCCTGTTTTTGGTGACCTAAGCCACGCTTTGTTCAGTTCATCCTGATGTCTGGAAGCCAAAACCACCAAGTTAACTCAGAAAGACAGACAAGTAGTATTAGTAATTGTTGAATATTAACAAGAACACAGCTTCCGACGAGGATGGGATTCGAACCCACGCGTGCAGAGCACAATGGATTAGCAGTCCATCGCCTTAACCACTCGGCCACCTCGTCCTTGATATGTAGTCCTCAAGGTGACCAGCAGGAGCATGTGTACACAGAGTGACGCTGCATGTTGGTGAACGTTCTCAGCCAACCAGCTTGCAGTGTCTGTTCAAGGTTCTTGTAGTCAACCTGTAGCTCGTTGAGGTCACCTGTGGGTCATTGAGGTCACCTGTGGGTCATTGAGGTCACCTGTGGGTCATGGAGGTCACCTGTGGGTCGTTGAGGTCTCCTGTGGGTCATTGAGGTCACCTGTGGCTCGTTGAGGTCACCTGTGGCTCGTTGAGGTCACCCGTGGCTCGTTGTGGTCACCCGTGGGTCGTTGAGGTCACCTGTGGGTCGTGGCGGTCACTTGTGGGTCGTTGGGGTCTCCTGTGGGTCGTGGTCTCCTGTGGGTCGTTGAGGTCTCCTGTGGGTCGTTGAGTCTCCCTTCCCTCGTGTCCAGTTGCCTAAGATAACCTCCAACAGATACTTCAGATCAGATCTCAGACCACCTGTCGTGACTCTCTTGTTAGATTTGACAGTACTTCATCAGACTGTGACTGAGATGTTTGAACATGTCTTGTCCAGGTATTTGTGTTGCGGAGCCGGTTCAGGTGTCAGTCAATCTGCCGCTCAGCGTGAACATCCCACTGCCGTATCAGGTGGTCAGAGGAGAACAGCTGGATCTCGAAGGCTCAGTGTACAACCAGCAGCCCGACAGTGTCACGGTACCAGCCACGCACCACAGTCTACTACATATCCCATGATTCAGTGCAGGTGGCTCACTGATT
>NC_040023.1:48474190-48484190 GCF_000972845.2 Larimichthys crocea | reverse complement strand
TCCTCCTCTTCATCCTCCTCTTCATCCTCCTCTTCATCATCATCATCTTCATCCTCCTCTTCATCATCAAGATGTTGAACACACGTTACAACCGTTATAAACACGTTAAACAACGTACAAACATTGTTAACACACATTACAAAAACACGTTAAACACGTTACACACGTTACAAACACGTTATAAACACGTTACACACGTTACAACATGTTAAAAACACGTTAAACACACGTTAACACACGTTAACAACACGTTTAACAACAGTTAAACACGTTAAACACACGTTCAAACCTTACAACCACGTTACAAAAAGACGTACAAGACGTTACAAACCAGGGAGGTGAAAGAGGAGGATGAAGATGCTGATTGATTAAGAGAGGAGGATGAAGAGGGGACGAAGAGGAGGATGAAGATGATGGATGAAGAGGAGGAGAATGAAGAGGAGGATGAAGGATGACTGATGATAAAAGGAGGATGAAGAGGAGGACGAAGGATGAGGATGGACGATGATGGAGGACTGATGAAGAAGGAGGACGAAAGAGGAGGCTGAAGTGATGATATGATAGAGGGAGGACGATGTATGAGGAGGAGTGAAGAGAGCTGAAGATGTATGATGATAAAGGAGGAGGATGAAGAGAGCAGACGAGAGGAGGAGGATGAAGATGATGAGAGGAGGGATGATGACGGATGCTGATGATAGATGATGCAGCGATGAAGATGCGAGATGACAAGATGATGAGATGAAGAGGCGATGAAGATTGAGGAGGATGAAGAGGAGGATGAAGAGGAGGACGATGAAGACGAGTGCGTCTCACTCGGCGTGGCAGGATTTGTCTTTGATGCTCGTCGCTCGGGTGTGTAATTGCGATGATGACGACAGGACGTCAGATCTTAAAAACTGATTGGTCAACCAGGAATCCGATGCCTGCAGCCTGCAGCCAATCAGGAAGACAAGAAAACATGAGAGAAGTTTGTGACCCTGAACAGGAAGAGGAGGAGCAGGAGAGGACGGGGAGGAGCAGGGAGGAGCAGGAGGGCTGACCATGAGTCTGTGTGGGTCTGAAGGCGCTTGTCTCTGAACGATCCGTCCAGCTGCTGGAGCTCTCCGGATCAAACCAGGACACTGACTCCGACAAAGACTGATGGTCCACAGAGACGACCGAGTCCACCAGGGACAGAGTTCTTCACTACCAGAAGCTGTGAGCCTGAGAGGGAGACAGTGGGAGGGGAGACAGGAGAGACAGACAGAGAGAGCGACCAGGACAGAGGAGAGGGACAGAGGAGAGACAGGACAGAGGAGAGAGCACAGGGAGAGAGACAGAGAGACGGACAGACAGGAGAGAGACAGCAGAGACAGACAGACAGAGCAGACAGAGGACAGCCAGACAGAGACAGGACAGAGACAGACAGAGACAGACAGACAGGGTATCAGGGTGGGTGCAGTTCTTCAGACGGACACTAGATGGAGCCACAGTACGTGTTTGTGTTTTGTGTGTCCTGACCAGGTGCTCGGCTCTCTCTTCAGCCACATGCTGTAGCTCGAGTCTCCACCTCTGAATGAACTGATACTGACCAGCGCCTGCACACACACACACACACACACACACACACCACACACCACACACACACGGGTGAGTACACCTGGACCTCCTCAGTGTCCCAATCATGGTCTTTAGAGTCCTGCTCCACTTCTTTGATCTTCCGTCTCATGTCCGCTGAGTTTCTTTCGGATGTCTCCTCCCAGGACATCCCAGCGCGTCGTCTCCAGTTACTGCATACCCTGGAACCAGGGGGAGGAGTCCACGACGGCTCCGCCTCCGCGGACCCGGTCGGCATGTTGACAGCTGTCGGAGGCCTTCGCGCTGTGCACCACGGGACAAAAAGTCACCCAGAAACCTCCCCTGGAACACAGAGACACACCTGGACATGTGGACACTGACACACACGCTCCGCCCGTTTACATCAAAAACTATGAACTGAATCTGAAACAATCTGTCAGAATGTGAACGCTTGTGTTCTGTGACTGTTGAGTTGTTTCATGAGATGGGCGGAGGTGGCGCCAATGAAATGCTCCTCGGTAACGTGAACTCTCACAGGTAAATATACCTTGACTCCTGTTAATGTCTCAACAAACTGACAGTCGACTGAGACCTTCACCACCATGCAGCGTCACTCTGTGTAAACATGGTCCTGTGGTCACCTTGAGACCACATAATCAAGGAGAGGTGGCCGAGTGGTTAAGGCGATGGACTGCTAATCCATTCTTGCTCGGCTGCGTGGTTCGAATCCCATCCTGTTGCAAGTGTTGTTTCTTGTTAATATTCAACAGTTACTTTCATACTACATGTTGGTGGACAGTTATAAACTCGATGAACTTGAAACTGAGAATATGAGCAGAGCGTTGATTTTTTGGACAAACCTACAAACATTCAAAGACAAAGTTAAGGAGCCATCGATCGAAGGCCGCAAGATAACCACCGTTATCAGAGGACTGATGAGAAGACAGCCACCAGCATAATCGAGTCGTAAGCTCGGCACCACCGCAGACTTTCCCACAGATCAAAACATGCAGGTCCTTAAGTCTGGAGTTTATCCTGAGCTGGAGGTTTAGAAGCACCTTAAAACTTCAGTTCTGCGTTCTCTCACTGTGAGCTCCACCATCACAAACATTTCTATATCTCACCGTTGATGGTCAGCATTCTCTCCACGGGGGTGTTGGTGAACGATGTTGGCCGGCACGTGTTCTTCAGCGTCACTGGTCTTTTCTCTGAACCTGCATAGCAGACGAATACTTGACAAACTGTTAGCAACACGGATAATCCTCTAATGCATGTTCGTAAAGCCACCATAGAGTCCCTGTGGGTCGAGTGTTCTCCAGAAACTTTGCTGTCTTCACTCCTCAGGCTGTGGAAAACACAACCAGAGTAAGAGAGGTAAGGCCGTGTCTCAGGTGTTTAGCAAGTCCAGCTGTTTGTTGTACGTACCACCACTTCTCAGCTTCTTTGCATCGTGCTCTTGTGTGCTGCGCTGGTGTCTTCAAGGTAAGGTCCCCAGGGTGGCATGGGGTGTGCTTTCCAGGCTCAGGCCCATCACAGTGAAGGTCACTTTGACGACCCCGCCTGCAGACAGCTTGCTCCAGTTGCTGCAGGTGGGTGGAGTGCTGGCCTCTCCTGCCCGGCCACCGGCTGGGACTCTCAGAGCAGGCGCCGGGGCCGCGGCCTTCCGTCAGGCAGTACTGAGCAGAAACAGGAGGAACCGTTAAACCATAATAATCGTGGACGCCACCTGCCACTGACATCATGGGTAATGTAGTATACTGTTGGTGCGTGGCATGGTTACCGTTGACGCTGTCGGGCTGCCTGGTTGTACACACTGAGCCTTCGAGATCAGCTGTTCTCTCTGACACACCTGATACGGCAGTGGGTATGTTCACGCTGAGCGGGCAGATTGACTGACACCTGAAACCGGGCTCCGCAACACCAAATACCTGGACAAGACATGTTCAAACATCTAGTCACAGTCTGATGAATACTGTCAACATCTAACAGAGATCACGGACAGGTGGTCTGAGATCTGATTTAAGTCATCTGTTGGAGTTATCTTGGCAACTGGACACAGGGAAGGGAGACTCAACGACCCACAAGGAGACCTCCACGACCCACAGGGACCCACGACCCACAGGAGACCCCAACGACCCCCAATGACGCCCACGACCCCACAGTGTGATCCTCAACGACCACGGGTGACCACAACGGCCAGGGCCTCCCGGCGGTGACCTCCAACGCCACAGGTGACCTCAACCCGGACCACGACCCACAGGTGACATCTCAATGACCCACAGTGCCTGCACAGTGCCCACGACCCACAGGTGACCTCTAAATGGACCCACAGGTGACCTCCATGACCACAGGTGACCTCAATGGACCCACAGGTGACCTCCTATGACCCAACAGGTCCGGCCCATGGCCGACCACCCCCGGTGCGACGTTTTTCGTGCCCCTAGGGCCGTGCTACGGACTGCCCCATGTCTGCCGCGGGCCTCCCTGACCTTGCAACCCATCGCCCCTCTGCCTTCTCCGTCGACCTTACCGAGGTTTCTTCGGCTCCGCCCCCCCACGGAGCGAACCCGGGGCGCCGCCTACGAGCCCGCCCATTCCTCTACCCACAGGTGACCTCACGACCCACAGGTGACCTCCACGACCCACAGGTGACCTCAACGAGCTACCGGTGACTACAAGAACTTGAACAGACAGGCAACTGTTGGCTGTAGACTTCACCAACATGCAGCGTCACTCTGTGTACACATGCTCCTGCTGGTCACCTGAGGACTACATATCAAGGACGAGTGGTGGCCGAGTGGTTAAGGCGATGGACTGCTAATCCATTGTGCTCTGCACGCTGGGTTCGAATCCCATTCCTCTCGGAAGGCTTGTGTTCTGTTAATATTCAACATGTACTCATACTACTTGGTCTGTCTTTCTGGTTAACTTGGTGGTTTTGCTTCCGACTCAGGCATGACACTGAATCAAAGCGTTGGCTTAGGTCACCAAAAACAGGTACTTCCACTCTTGTGGATGGACTGGTCTGACGGACACTGCCTACATTTGATCTCCACAGGGAATTCAAACCATGAACACGTCACAGGACGTTTATGTTATTGCAGATATAAGTAGTCTGCGGCTGATCAGGTCGTGGTTGTATGAAACTCTAAACCAACAGTTCTGTTGTTACGTAAATACCTCCTCAACAGAAGAGAACATGCTTGGAGTGAACCTTCTACAAGTGTACGTCGTGACAGAAGTTAACTTTTCTATGATCACCTGGGAAACTGCCACCCTGTGGACAGTAGGTGCCCGTGGTTAAGGCGATGGACCTGCTAATCCATTGTGCTCTGCACGCTGTGGTGTTGATGTAGTGTATACTCCATTTCCCGTCGGCACGTGTTGTTCTTGGCAATATTCAAAGAACAAGTGTTCAAAGCTCGGCGCCTGAAGGTCACATGACCTGAGACCTTTGCGTGGAATTGCTGGTAGTTACCATGGAACAATCCTGCGTTATGTAACAGATTTACAATGTTGGCAGTTTACAAAAAATATTGAAGGTTGAGAGAGGTGAAGAAGAAGAAACTGACCTTCTGGCAACATGCTGACGGCTCTTGACTCCCAAGTTGGGAGGAGAGTCGGTAGAGTCTGGTTGAGAGAGAACCGGGCCCGGTACCTGAAGACAAAAACATGCCAGTAATCAAATTCAGATAAAAGAATGTTGATGATTAAGTCATAAATCCTGAAGTGCTGTTGGTCAGTCCGAACAATCTGAACAAACGTTTCACTACTTTTTATTGTGTGGAGCATTCGTTACTTTAAATAAAAGTTCAGTATTTCTCTGGACTGTTTTGGGTCACGACCGACTAAAACTGAGACCAAGTCTTGACAAAGACCACATATGAGACCTCTCTTTGGGTCACCACCTTGAAGTATATTTACTGCAAAACCATGTGTTCCTCATGAGACATATATATCCCTGCATCGTCTTGACCGATTTTGAACTAGAATCGAGAGTCCTCTTTGTTTAAGACCGACTTGGAGTACTGCAAACTAAAAGGAAACAACCAGAAAAAATTACCCCTGAATTCAAAAATAGGTTTGGGACATGTCTGAGGTTTGAAACATGGACTCTTCAATCCACTTCAGGTCAGTCCGTCTCCTAATTTCTGGTCCAGAGAAGTGTGCGAGAAGTGTTAAACCTCGCCGTCCCTTCAATTGAATTGACTAGCGCCTTTCAAGGACGCCCACGATCATAATACGATCAGGTGTTATCAATGAAGCGGTTTACCTGTGGAAAGCTTTCAAAACAGGTCTTGTTCTTCATCCTGTCAACCTTATTGTCAGAATGAGTGAATTATTTAAAGTTTCTCAGTTTCGAACATGAATCTCTGTCTTTTATTACGTTTTAAGCAGCTTCCAAAACTTTTGGGATCTGGTTGTACAAGTGCCTCAAAATTGTATAAATACTTGGTGTAAATGTACTTAGTACTTTCCACTGACTGTTATCTTTTTGTCCCAATCAAACAAACAAACAGAAACTTCCTGGGGTGTGTTTGATTTTGTGACACCTGACAGTTGCACCTCCCACATCAAACCTCTGGAAAGTAGATCGCCACCATGAGGAGTCTGGTCGAAGTACCGGACCCCAAGTTGTACAGCAACACACACCACACACACAAACACACACCAACACACACACACACCCCACAGTTCTGAGTCTTGATCCTCACATCAGCATTACTGTTGTGTTAAACGACTTATTTGATTAATCGGACTAATCTGTAAAAAAAACAACCTGCAGCTATCAGATTCATTAGCTTTCAGCTTGACGTGTGAAGGCTAAACTGAAACTAAAAAACAATTAAGGATGAAGCTCATTAAACGGCTTTAATGAGAGTCACACGGACACGGGGAAAAGGTTTGAGGGTCGGTAGTGGCCACGCCGCGGACGGAAATGACGTGTTGTGTGTGTGTGTTTGTGTGTGTGTGATTGTGCTGAGTGTGTGTTGTGTTGATGTGTGTGTAGTGGTGTGTGTGTGGATGTTGTGGTGTGCATGTGTGTCTCGTGTGTGGTTTGTGTTTTTTGTCGGTGTGGTGTTGCTGTTTGCATGTGTTGGTGTGGTGTGTGCGTGTGTGTGTGGTGTGGTGGTGCGTTGTGTGTGGTGGGTGTGGTCGTGTGTTTTGTTTGCATGTGTGTTGGGTGTGGTGTGCGGGTTGTGTGTGTGCATGTGTGTGTGCGTTGTGTTTGCGTGTGGATTGTGCGTGTTGTGCATGTCGTGTTGCGTGTGTGTGTGTGTGTGTGCCTTGTGTGTGGTGTTGTGCATGTGTGTGTCGTTGTGTGTGTGCATGTGTGTGTCGTGTGTGTGCAGTGTGTGCTGTGTGTGTGTTGCATGTTTGTGTGTGTGTGCGTGTTGTGTGTTCGTGTTTGTGTGATGTTGTGTTTGGGTGTGTGTGTTGTGGTGTGTGATGGCCTGTTGTGTGTGTGTGTGTGACAGGAAAGCAGAGGCAGTGGAAAGTGCCAGCCAACAGTTTTAAGAGAAAAATAATAAAAAAAACACAACAAAAAAAAACGATGTCGTCAGACTCTAAATTGTTGTCACGATTTTGTTCGTCGTTACATATCGTGATAATCACTAATCGTGGCACCACCTAGTTCAGAGGTGACGTGGCGTCTCAGGCTTGTTTTGTTCTCATTGAGGCGTGGATGTACTCGCAGCATTCATCTGAAGAGCGGTTTGCACTCTCGGGGTTTGGGGTTTCTGAACGCCTGCTCGGAGAACTGACGGCAGGTGACGCTCTTGGGAATGAAACCTCCATCCCTTGTTCACAGCACGTCTCAGATGCAGTAGCTTGCTCAAGCTGGACGGAAGCCAGACACTGTTATCGAGCTGAAGGAAATGAAATATATTTACGTCTTTGGATACTAACAATAATATTATTTAGAAAGTAGTCTGTTTATATTATACATAACATGTTAACCATTCTCAGGTGTTCTCACCTTTCGCAGCCTTCTCCTTGCAGCTCCAGATCGCTTTGGACGGGACCACAGCTGTACACACTTCACCTGCACACAGACACAGTTCATCTCATTTCATCGATCAGCCCGGATTGTCGCCTGCCTGATTGGTTGGCTTAACGTACTGTGGTGATGCTTGGTCATTGCATTGGTTCTGAAGGTGAGCCGGCAATCTCGGAAGCATCTTGCCGTCTCTGCCCACGCCTCCCCGCAGCCCAGGTTCACTTTCCTCGATCGGTCCGCCAGAGCCTGCCACGCTACATCCAGTTATTGGTGTCACTTCAAATAAAACTACCACAATGTCTGACAATAAACAGCGTTTAACTGTGTTCCATGGCAACGGGGTCCCTGTAGTTAGGCCGTACTCGTGATGTAGAGGCTGGTTTGTACACCAGCAGACAGCGCCAGCGGCCGTTCCATGATTGGTCTGAATGTCCAGTTGGAGTTTTCTTTAGGTTTTGTATTCCGACTCTTCGATTGGACAGGTCGGTCTGACAACACCACAGTGCAGTACATTCGCATGATCCAAGGGGGGCAGCAGAGAGCAAGAACGTGTGGTAGTTCAGTATGTGTGTTAAAAACACAAGTTTGGCATTTCATTCTGAGGACCTCTCTGAACTCTCATAAACCAGCCTTCTGGAGACCATGACAGAGAAAACAACGTTGAGGACGGATCAATGCCTACTTGTTAAACCATTGCTGGTCCCCACATAGACATCTTTACAAAAACCACACATTCAGTACAAAATATACTTTTATGGGCATGAGTCAGGAAGTCTGACATTGCTGCAAGCGAATCTTAATCAGGACAGCCGGATCAGCCTGATATCACTAAACTGAATCACTGATCCCTTCACCGACAGCCTGGATCACCCTGTACTACAAACACTGTGATCACCTTTATCCCACGACTAACCCTCTGACCTGAAAAGCAATCACCCTGCTACATTAAGAAGCCGATTACACAACAGCCTGGAACACCCTGATATCACTACAGACAGCGTGGATTACCTGATAACATTAAAGAATGGGACTTGTGTCCAACGTGGTGGATTTCTCTTGACTGAATCTGTTTTCAGAACACTTGTCTCGTGGTACTTGTGAGTCCGTGACACTGGTCTTTGATTCCAGCCAGAACGGAGTCCGCCACGACGCTCGGATTGTCCCCTCCCCGAAACAGATGTATTTGAGTAGACCAGCAGCCTGCATGGAGGGCCCATGACGGGTGTCACGCCGGAAGCTCAGAACACTGTTTTGTTATCGGTTGGAGGGACGAGGAACTTCTGACCTGCGGAAGGTCCACCACCTTCCCTTTAGAGATCACCTGAGGGTGACGTCATCGGTTACTATGGAAACCGGACAAAACACTGAAGACGTTTGGCATCATCATCAAGCGTGTTTTCTTCACCCACGTAGTTGAGGGAATCTGACCAGGTATGTCAGGAGGGCGTGGCCGAGTACCCCTTGATGCTGGCAACAAGCCGCCCCACCTCCAGACCTTGGCCGGGGCAGCTGGGGTCGATATGGTCAAGGTACGCTGGTTCGGGGGACTCTATAGGCCACCGCCTCCAGACTGCAGACTGGCCTGACTGCCTGCAGGCTAGGGCGGACGAGTCCTCGTCTCAAACTGTGACAGGAAGTAAAACAAACAATACAGCAAACACCCAAAATGGAACACCACCATGACGCACCACCATCCTTCCTCTTCCTCACTCACACCGCCTTCACTCCGTTTCTCGGCGTGTTGCAGATGAAGACAGGCTGAGGCCGTCCGATTGTATGTTGGCGCTGTCAGGACAGGCACTTAATCCTGTTCTCCATTCCCGTTCATTGAAACAGCTGTCGCTTCACCAGGGCGAACCGGAGACCTGACTCACCGGTTTTGCCAGCGGTGACTCTTCCCCCAGCCCCACTGCGAGAAACTCACGGCGATCGAAGCTCCTCATCAACACTTCATCCATGTCAGCCTCACACACACACCTGGAACCTCCCCACACAGCTCCAACACCACACACCGGTGGACTCCACACACAACCACTGGGCGCCCACACACACACACCTGGGACCCTCACCACACCACGCTCCACACACACACACCTGGACGCCCCACACACACACACCTGGATACCCAAAACACACACACCCCTGGCGACAACACACACACCTGGAGTCCCACACACACACCTGGACACCCTCACACAACACACTGGGACCCCCCCAACACACACCTGGACGCCCAACACCACACACTGGACGCTGTAAGGACAGTCCAGGTTCTGATGAAGAGGGGCGTGGGACACCCGCCTCAGGCTGTACGGTGATTTGACCAACTTCAATGACCAGCAAACTACCGCCTTCTGAGACGAGCCCACCTGTCAGACAGAGAGGAGGGGTTGAGGAGGGTGAGGAGGGGTGTCGGACACCTGAACAGGTAGACTGAAG
>NC_040023.1:48459670-48474180 GCF_000972845.2 Larimichthys crocea | reverse complement strand
CTCCCCCTCTCACTCATCTTCATCCTCCTCTTCACTCCTATCATCCATCTTCATCATCATCCTCCGTTCGCGCCTTCTTCAATCCTCCTCGTTTTACATCAATCAATCTTCAATCCTCCCTCTTCATATCGTTCCTTCCTCTTTGATCATCACCATCTTCATCCTCCTCCTCATCGTCTTCTCATCTTCATCATCATCATCCTTCAGCTCATCCTCCTCTTCATCCTCCTCTTTCATCCTCCTCTTCATCCATCTCATCTTCATCGTCCTCGTCCATCATCCTCATCTCACTTCATCATCTCATCTCCTCTCATCCTCCTCTTCATCGTCCTCTCTCATCATCATCCCTTTCATCCTCCTCAGCTTCCATCCCATCCTCTTCATCCATCATCATCTTCATCCTCTCCAGTTCATCCTCCCTTCATCTCCTCCTCTTCTCCTCCTCTTCATCTCCTCGTCAATCCTCCCTCTTTCATCCTCCTCTTCAGCCTCTCTTCATATCGTCCTCCTCTTCATCCTCTCTCGTCCCTCCTCTCTCATCCTCCTCTCTCAATCTCGGCTCCCTCTTCGTCCTCCTCGTATCGTCCTCCTCTTCATCCTCCCCCTCATTCCTCCTCCTCGTCATCCTCCTCTTCATCGTCCCTCTCTCCTCCTCCTCCTCTTCCGTCCTTCTACCTCTTCTCCTCCGCTTCGGCCTCCTCTTCGTCCTCCTCTTCATCCTCATCTTCATCCTGACAACGCCATATCTCCTCCTCTTCTCTCTCTCCTCAGTTCCACGATGACAGCATGCTCTCGGCGCTAACTATTTCCCAGCATGCCCCGGGTGTGAAGAGCGCTATGTGCGTGCGGTGGCAACGTACGCTCTGACTCTCCACGACACAAACAGCATGGCAGCGTCCTCGCTGCTCGACAGCCTGGAGAAGCTGGCCCGACAGAAAGGTCAGAGGTCACTGAGGTCACATGGTCCAAACCACATGTTAATCACACGTTACAAACACGTTACAAACACGTTACAAACATGTTAAACACACATTACAAACACGTTACAAACAGTTAAACACACGTTACAAACACGTTACAAACATGTTAAACACACATTACAAACACGTTACAAACACGTTACAAACACGTTACAAACATGTTAAACACACATTACAAACACGTTACAAACACGTTACAAACACATTACAAACACGTTACAAACATGTTAAACACACGTTACAAACACGTTACAAACATGTTAAACACACAGTTACAAACACGTTACAAACACGTTACACACATTTAAACACAGTTACAAACACGGTAAAAACACGTTAAAACACGTTACAAACACGTTCAAACATGTTAAACACACATTACAAACACGTTACAAACACGTTACAAACACGTTACAAACATGTTAAACACACATTACAAACACGTTACAAACACGTTAACAAACAGGTTAACACACGTTACAACAAACACGTTTACAAACACGTTACAAAACACGTTCAAACATGTTAAACACACATGCACACTTACAAACAGTTACAAACACGTTAACACAAACAGTTAACACACATTACAAACACGTTAACAACAACACGTTACAAACATGTTAAACACACGTTACAACACGTTACAAACAGTTAATCACCAGTTAAAAACACGTTACAAACATGTTAAACCCATTACAAACACGTTACAAACACGTTACAACACGGTAAACACACGTTACAACACGTTACAAACAGTTACAAAACACGTTAAACACACGTTACAACACGTTACAACACGTTAAAACACACGTTACAAACACGTTACAAACTGTTTAAAACAGTTACAACACGTTAAAAACACTTTACAAACACGTTAACACACGTTACAAAAACATGTTAATAACACGTTACAAACACTGTTCCAAACAGGTTAACACACGTTACAAACACGTAAACAGTTACAACACACGTTACAAAACACGTTACAAACACGTTACAAACATGTTAAACACACATTACAAACACTTACAAACACGTTAAACACACGTTACAAACATGTTAAACACACATTACAAACACGTTACAAACACGTTACAAACACGTTACAAACATGTTAAACACACATTACAAACACGTTACAAACATGTTAAACACACATTACAAACACGTTACAAACATGTTAAACACACATTACAAACACGTTACAAACACGTTACAAACATTAACAACACATTACCAAACACATGTTAAACAAAGTTAAACACGTTACAACGACGTTACAACATGGTTAAAACACTGAAACACAGTTAAAAGTCATCACGATCCATGTCAAACCATTGTTAACACATGTTACACACACATTAAAACGTTACAAACATCGTAAAACACTTACAAACACGTTACAAACACAAACATGTTAAACACACGTTCCAACACGTTACAACATGTTAAACACACAGTTACAAACACGTTAAAAGACACGTTACAAAACATGTTAAACACATTACATTACACACAAACACGTTACAAACACGTTACAAACACAAACGGGTTACAACACATTACAAACATGTTAAACACCGATTAGCAAACACGTTACAACACATGTTAACACACACATTACAAACACGTTACAAACCCGTTACAAACACAGTTACAACAAACATTACAAACATGTTAAGTTATAAACACGTTAAACACACGTTACAAACACGTTATAAACACGTTGAACACACGTTACAAACATGTTACAAACACGTTATAAACATGTTAAACACACGTTACAAACATGTTATAAACACGTTAAACACACGTTACAAACACGTTATAAACACGTTACAAACACGTTAAACACACATTACAAACACGTTAAACACACGTTACAAACACATTATAAACACGTTATAAACACGTTACAAACACGTTAAACACACGTTACAAACACGTTATAAACATGTTAAACACACGTTACAAACACGTTATAAGCACGTTGAACACACGTTACAAACATGTTACAAACACGTTATAAACATGTTACAAACACGTTACAAACACGTTTAACACACGTTACAAAAACGTTAAACACGCGTTACAAACACGTTAAACACATGTTACAAACACGTTACAAACACGTTAAACACACGTTACAAACACGTTATAAACACGTTAAACACACGTTACAAACACGTTACAAACACGTTATAAAAACGTTAAACACGCGTTACAAACACGTTAAACACACGTTACAGACACGTTACAAACACGTTATTAAAACGTTGAACACACGTTAGAAACACGTTAGAAACACGTTAAACACACGTTGTCTTCCTGTCTGAGGTGGCTGTTTCCTGTCTCCATGCAGGTAACCCTCTGCTCAGGTACTGGCAGGAGTCCAGCGTGACAGCTGATTGGCTGAAACCCGACCAATCCAGTGGTCTGACGGTGGAGACGACGGCGTACGTCCTGCTGACCGTGCTGCTCAAGGTGCTGCTGATCAATGTTTCATCATAAAGTCTGTAAATCTCCTCGGTACTGTCACTTTATTCCCTGTTGGTCTCTGAGGCTGTGCCCGGTCCGGTCCGGTCCGGTCCGGCTGCTGAGCCCGGTTCTGTTAGCATGCTAACGGCAGATTCAGTTAGCAGTTAGCTGCTCCAGCATGTGTTAGCATAAAGCTATCACGGTAAAGATTCTTGTTCTGTGTTTTAGGGGAGAATCTCGTACGCCAACCCCATCCTGACCTGGCTGACCCAGGATCAGCACTACGGAGAGGGTTTCTACTCCATCCATGTAACACACACACACACACACACACACACACACAGATGGTCATTTCTGGTCTGAACTTTGACCTCCACCTGTCTGTCTCTCTACCTGTCTGTCTTTCAGGACACTGTCTTGACTCTGGAGGCGGTCACAGAGTACAGTAAAATCATCCCTCGAGCCGCCCTCAGTCAGGACCTCATCGTCCGCCTCAGCAGGAAGTTAGACCCGGTACGAGTCCAGCTCACGCAGAGCCGACCTGTGGCCACACCCCTCCAGGTGAGACAGGTGGAGGACAGTGAGACACATTCAGATGGGGGGGGGGGGGGGGGGGGGGGGGGGGGGGGGGGGGGGACGTTTCCTTCTACTGGTGTCTTTTTCTTCCCAGGTGACGACGAATGATGACATCACCGTGGCCACGGGATACGGCAGTGGCGTGTCCAGCGTGAAGGTGGGCGTGGTTAAGCGTTTAAGTGCTGGAAAGTTTCCCAGAATGCCTTTTAACTTTCCCTCGCTGTGTTTGCAGATGAAGACAGTTTACTACGAGACCACAGCGTCCTCACAGACGTGTCACTTTGACCTCACCATAGAGGTGAAGAGCGCCAGCAGCAGCAGTACGTGTCCAACCAACCTTTATTGACACGGCTTAGCGTTTCGTACTTCTCCTGACCTTTAAAAAAAATCTTTTTTAAGTTTGTAACTTTAAATATACAAAAATCCCTCAGAGTGGGAACCACACATACAGAGCAGGCAGCAATGATTGAAGAGAGGTGGATTATTATATAAGATCATTTAAACCTACCTGTCTGTCTGTCTGTCTGTCTGCCTGTCTGCCTGTCTGCCTGTCTGTCTACCTGTCTGTCTGTCTGTCTACCTGTCTGTCTGTCTGTCTGTCTGTCTGTCTACCTGTCTGTCTGTCTCTCTGTCTGTCTGTCTTCTGCTCCTCCTCAGATCCCAGCAGAGGTTCTCCTCATGTGGTCGCCTGTGCAAAGTAAGAAAAGAAACAAACATCACTTAAAGGTCCAGTCTGTAGATTTAGTGACATCTAGTGGTGTAGAAGCTGATTACAACCCCCTCGCCTCGCGCTCACAGCGGTGAAAGTGTCTCGTTTGTGTTTCAGGTACAAACCTCCTCCTAACGAGGTGATGACAGAGTCCAGTCTGACCGTGATGGAGATCCAGCTGCCCTCAGGTGTGGTGCCGGAGACGGAGGACCTGAGACAGGTGAACGAGAATGAGGCTGCCTGACATTCATGGACATGTGACTTGAACGTCACTTCCTGTGAAGACGTCAGATGAACTCACATTCAGATTATTTTCACCATTCTGTGGAAGCTTTGTTAGACTTTGTCTCATATCTGAACTTTTGTTTTTCAGTTCAGAGACATTGACGAGCCGCTCATCTCACACTATGAACTCCAAGGAAACACCGTGGTCATCCAGATGGAAACCGTGAGTGACAGAACCGCCTCAAAGACCCAAAACACACCGCTGAACCGGACCACAGGGCAGATCTGCTGCCATAACTTCCTGTCTGGTTGCTAGGTTCCTCATGATAACTTCCTGTCTGGTTGCTAGGTTCCCTCAGAGGTCTTCCTGTGCATTGGTTTCCGGATCACGACGGCGTTCACAGTGACTGGGAGAAGCGACTCCCTGCTGAGCGTCTACGAGCCTCAGGACAAAGGTGAGACGAGATGTATTTAGCCTAGCTTAGCACAAAGGCTGGAAGCAAGGGGAAACCGTTAGCCTAACCTCTCCACCTTCTCGTTGCAGGAAGTCTGTGCACCAAACAGTTCTCGCACAAGGAGGAGAAGCTTCAGCAGCTTTGTGTGGGCCAACAGTGTCAGTGCATGACAGGTACGTCTGCCTTCTGATTGGCTGACATCAGCTGTCACTCACATCACTGGTTGGTTTCACTTTGGTTGTTGTTGTTGTTGTTGTTGTTTAGCGGCGTGCGCCACCTACAGGGGAAACATCGACGGGAGTCTGACGGCAGCCAAACGAACCGACGAGACGTGTCAGTCGCACATCAAATACGGTGAGAGAGAGTCAAAGCATCTGAACCAACCTCTGAGTATTTAGTTACTTTATTTAAAAGTAATCTGTTTGTCTCCATGCAGCCTACAAGGTGACGGTGAAGTCTTCAGCAGCAGAAGGAAACTTTATGACCTACACAGCCACCATAGCTGAAGTCCTGAAGAACACAGATACAGGTGAAACAGGATGTAGTCGAGTTTCCATCAAATCAAAGATCAATTGACCTGTTACCTGTTTCATATTTAGCTTTTCTCTCTGAGCTTTGGTACCAACAACAACAACAACAACAATAATATTAATGCAGTGAACATGGACATGTATTGGTCAGGAGACGTCAGTGTAAAGCGGTGTATCGTCTGCGTAGAGGTGAACATTTATGTCGTATCTCCTCATGTGAAATCATTGAACCTCTGGGAACACAATGATTCATTTTACAGCTTTTTAATGATCGTACAAACATGTCTCTGAACGACACCGGTCCAATGAAATGATGACCACGAATCACACAGACGTCTGTTGAAGCTCAGACAGATTATAAACGCTATCAGTCGTATATTTTTAAGACTACAGGCTCGAGACAAACAGTACATTGACTACATATCTCATTCACCCATTCACACACTGATGATGCAGCGTCCGCGGTTTGGTGTCTTGCTCAAGGACACTTGGACATGCAGACTGGCCACCGCCACATGTTCAGATCAACATTTACACCGTACACATCATAAACAACTCAAACACAACCACCACGAGCACCTCTTTGTGTAGGTTGCACATGTTCTCATGGGTGATTGGAAGGAGAAGGTGAGGTGTGGAGTATTCATTTGGTTGCAATCTGCAACTTCACCACTAGGTGCCACTAAATCCTCCACACTGGACCTTTAAGTTATTCCTGTGTTGATTACAACCCCATGAACACTTACAGAGCTCATGGTTATGACATTAATCATTATAATGAGGCATCTGTGACATCACTTCCTGTGGATGCTCTCTTGCAGTGTTTGAATCGATGAGTTCAGGTACAGAGGTTTACCTGGTAAAAAAGGCCACCTGCAGTGATGTGGACATTCAGAACAACAAACAGTACCTGGTGATGGGAGCCAGCGGGTCAGAAGTCAAGGTGGACGACGTCTTCAGGTCAGTTCTCCTTCTCCTTCTCCTTCTCCTTCTTCTTCTTCTTCTTCTTCTCCTTCTCCTTCTTCTCCTTCTCCTTCTTCTTCTCCTTCTCCTTCTTCCTGTTGATGGCTCTGACTCTGTTGGTTTTGTCCTGAAGGTTTCGTCTTCCTCTGGACTCGGACGCTCTGGTGGACCTGTGGCCGACAGAGTGTAGTTCTCCCGAGTGTTCGGACTACACTAACCAGCTGGAGACCTTTGCTCTGGACCTGCAGTTAGACGGCTGTCCGGTCGCCTCGTGAAGAGCGGAGAGGAAGTAGACGGCGTGTTATGAGCTCAGGAAGTGTTGCTGGGTTATATTTGTCCTTTTTGTTTCAACATGTCACGATCTGACAATAAAAGTCAAAGAAACTCACTGAGTGATGTATGATACTGCTAACACAGAGGTCATTTACCCACTCGCCCAGCTCCTGTTCTGGCACGACACCAGCTCTGCTCCCTGGGCCTGTAAACTTCTTCTTCTTCTTCTTCTTCTTCTTCTTCTTCTTCTTCTTCTGGTGGTACAAACACTAACGGTGCTCTGAGCTCAGGCCTTAGCTTGTTTGAAGCCTGGTCGCTCAAACTGTCACCTGTGACCACGCCCACCTGTCAATCAAAGCGTCCACGCTCTTAATCCTGCATAACTTTAAGCCTTAATATAATGTGAACAGGTGAGTTGTATATAAATTCACCCTCAGTACAGTTGTCATGAACGGGGAAATTAGCTACAGAGACCAAAACTGTTTTTTGTACCAGGCTGTAAACATGTTTATTTCTGCTGTGAAGTTGGACATTTGGACATGGGGACTTATGGAGACTGACTCACTGCTGGAGCCAGCCTCAGGTGGACGCTAGAGGAACTGCAGGTTGTGTCACTTCCTGTGTCGGCTTCACGTCACAGACACGGAGGATGCTGATTGGTGAAGGATCTGTGACACGACACGTGCTGCATTAAAGAACCATCGGAAATATTAAGACGACTTTGCAAACACGTCAGTGACGTAAAAATCACTGACCGGATATGAAAGGTGATTGGTTGTATCCGTATCATTAACGTGCCGTGTCACAGGAAACAGCACGTGTGACGTACACGGTTTGAAACACGACAACGGAAAAATCCGACTTTCTAATGAGACCTTGAAGGCAGCATGCACCTCCACCTGCAGCTCGTGCTCACAGGAAACATCCGAACCGTCGGTTCCGTCGGGCTGTGACGCGAACACACGTCACGTTTTCTACCGAAACGACCGACCGAGCTCACCTGGATGACGTCAGCGAAAGGTAAAGGTAGCGGTACACGTCACCGGGTACCGACATGCTAACAGGCTAATTAGCTCCTTTAAGGCTAGTCTTATTTAGCGGCTAACCAGGTGTGACCAGGTGTTCAGATTAAAGTGATTGTTACGTCATAATGAACTAATAATCACGTGAATGACGTCATTCAATCTCAGCAGGTTGGATTAAAACATGTTAGCTGGCTAACTAGCTTCTTTAAGGTGGTTACCATGGTGACAGACAGCAAAGAAGCGACGAGGATGGGATTCGAACCCACGCGTGCAGCGCACAATGGATTAGCAGTCCATCGCCTTAACCACTCGGCCACCTCGTCTGTCAGAGAGACAGGCAGACAGAGAGACAGACAGGCATAGAGACAGACATACAGACATACAGAGAGACAGACATACAGAGAGACAGACATACAGAGAGACAGACAGACAGTGAGACAGACAGACAGTCAGACAGACATACAGAGAGACAGACATACAGAGAGACAGACAGACAGAGAGACAGACAGTCAGACAGAGAGACAGACATACAGAGAGACAGGCAGACAGTGAGACAGACATAGAGACAGACAGTCAGACAGACATAGAGACAGACAGACAGACATAGAGACAGACAGGCAGTCAGACAGACAGACAGACAGACAGGCAGTCAGACAGGCAGACAGACATAGAGACAGACAGGCAGTCAGACAGACAGGCAGTCAGACAGAGAGACAGACAGGCAGACAGACACTTTAAGGTGGCCGAGTCGTTCAGGAGACAGTTTGATCCATTCTGTTCAGCACGTGTTGGTTTGAATCCGTCCTGTTTATGTGGACACACTGCAGTCCAACAGTCGCCTCAGGATCAGCTCTCATGACGTGGCGATGACCAAAGATCAGATCATGTGACTTTAAAAGTTCTGCCCCGTGTGAGGCTCGAACTCACGACCTTCAGATTATGAGACTGACGCGCTGCCTACTGCGCCAACGAGGCCTGAACACATGGACGCTGGGACTGACAGGAGCCGTCGACCAGGTCACAGTCTTCATCACAACGTTTGTACAATGTTTCGTTCACGTTAGAGCTGCACTCGTGGGTTTGAATCCCATCCTTGTCTTCCTTCGTGCTGATGAATGTGTCCCTGCTTGGTGTTTGGTTTGTTGGTTCATGGTCTCTGTGGTTAGACCTCGGCCTGAGCTCCCCGCTGTCTGCTCTCTAACTTCTTAAGACCGGTCTTGAGTACTACAGGACTGGATTGTACCCAGCAGAGTCTGGAGGTCTGTGATTGGCTGAAATGTGACCTGTGAACCAATCAGCTGTCACCTGAAGACGAAGGTCCAGCCCTGCAGCTGCATGTCTGCGAGGACACAAAGGGTTAAAAGTGTTGTGGAGAATGCGGGCATCGATCCCGCTACCTCTCGCATGCTAAGCGAGCGCTCTACCATCTGAGCTAATTCCCCTGGCTCTTAAAGGGACAGTACACTGAGAACAGGTGTCAGAGTCCGTCACTGTGTCTGTCTGCAGGGTCACCTGACACCACGGGGACATGAATCCACCCTCTGACGGGGACGGAGCTGATGACTCGCAGGGCATTTAGCTCAAATGGTAGTGTGTATGCTTAGCATGTGAGAGGTAGTGGGGTCGATGCCCACGTTCTCCACAACACTTTTGACCTTCAGTGACTGAGCTCATCGTTGTCTCCTGATGTGACGAGATTCTACGTTCTTCATCGTGGACCGTGTGTCTCCTCCATGTTGTCATGTGACTTTAAAAGTTCTGCCCCGTGTGAGGCTCGAACTCACGACCTTCAGATTATGAGACTGACGCGCTGCCTACTGCGCCAACGAGGCCTGAACACATGGACGCTGGGACTGACAGGAGCTGTCAGAGGTCACTGCTCGTCCATCAGCTGTAAAGACGTTACATGAACCTTCACTTCCCACTGAACACACCTGGGCCAAGTGTTCTTGAAGGTTCCTCACTGAGTGTTAACGTGTCCGTCATGACCAGCTGTGGAGCTCCTTCATTATCTGCTTCAGTTCCTTCCAGCAGTGACAGACAAACTCGTGCCCCGTTCAGTCCTTCACGTCCACTGGTCAGGACGTCGTTTTCATGCCCTGAAGTTCTGTTATCTGTAAACTCCTTTAATGACTTCACTCTGCTGTTTGTCAGATTACAGTTCAAACATTCATTACGACGGGCTGTGTCCACATAAAGAAGCGACGAGGATGGGATTCGAACCCACGCGTGCAGAGCACAATGGATTAGCAGTCCATCGCCTTAACCACTCGGCCACCTTGTCCTTGACTTGCAGTTTTCAAGGTGACCAGCAGGAGCATGTGTACACAGAGTGACGCTGCATGTTAGTGGAGGTTCTTGTAGTCAACCTGTGGGTCGTTGAGGTCACCTGTGGCTCGTTGAGGTCACCTGTTGCCTAACCCCTAAAATACACAGCATGCGGAACGGCTCCGCTCTGGATCGGCTGCGTACTCCGCCGTCCTCCAACTCACACATGATCCGCTTGTGATGCGCTCGGGTGCGTCTCCGCCGGCTACCGAGCGTCGCGAGAATGCACGAGATCTCGTGAATTCACGCATAATCGCGTGATGTTGCCGGCTGTAGTCTCTCTGACTCCTGCGATGACATTCCACAGCGCATCTTTTTTCTGGTGTCCTTTCGGACTGCATCTAACGATTATTTCAACAATGATTTTTAATTACTTGATTAATGACAATGAATTTACCCAAATAAAAAGCAAAAGCATGTCTTCTTAATATTTCAAGATTTCATTCAAACACATCTCTTGGAAAAACAAAACCTTTGTTTCAAAAGTAACAAGATGAGCTGCCTTCACTGGTAATCTGCTTAAGCAACATAAATCTCTCCAAAATAAAGTTATAGCAAGTGCTTGCTCCATTCAGGTAAAAAGACATTGTGCAACCTGTGCAATTTAAGTAACACTTTTTTTTTCTAACAGTGCATTTTCATCATTCTTCTTAAGTAACACACCCTGGGCGGAGCATGGATTCAGGTCCTTCACACTGCTTTGCCTCACCTTGGAAAAAGACACATAAAGCACATTAGAATAAAGATACTGGTGCCACATGTTAAAAGTCTAGTCTAAATTCCACATCACTGCTGTTATGATATTAATAATAATAGATCGTATTTGTCCAGTTCAGAAAAATACTGGACCTACAATTCAAAAGGTGCTGTGACACAGATTAATTTACTCACTGCATGTCATGTTATCTTAAATGGTTATGACATGGATTTATTTCATCACTGCAGTAATGTGCAGTTAAGATAATAACTGGCAAATGCATTTTTTAATCCGTGTGAGGTTATGGAAAATAATTGAATCGATTTCCAGACTGTAACAACAGTCTGTAGTGTTAGTTTAAGCCATCGTATCACTCACACAAGCAGTTAAAGTAAACAGAAAATATAATATTGTTGTCCTGTCTTTACTATTTGTGAAAATAAAATAAAAATATGAATATATATATAAAAAATAAATAGAGAAAATAGAAAACGGACGAATAACAGCGTTAGATGACGCATGGTGTAACGTTACATTACCAAACAGCAGCGGTGAGGAAAGCACTTTTAATATCAGGGCGATTAATAAACATTAAGATAATCACTTTTAAGTGACAGAAACATGTTTCCGTGCTGCTTCGGCACTATGCTTCGGTTCGGAAAAAAGTAAACAGGACTTACGTCGCTGCTTTGCGCAGCGCAGTGCTCATTCATTGCGGCCGTACTGCTGTGATAAGCCATTTCTATCTTGCTTACATATCACAACATTGTTGGGTCTTTGGCTGAAATATTCCCACACTTTAGATCAGCGTGGCCGACTTTTTTTCGCTGCAGCTTCTCGTCCATCTATGTTTTTACCGCGAGCAGCCATCCTTCTTCTGCATATACTCCCGCTGCCATGCGACCGCGACGCATCGACGCGTCGATGTATTTACGTAATCGACGTAATCGATGACGGCGACGAATCGCTCCACCCCTAGTGTCCTAAAAAGGATGTGAGGTGTCGTCAATGAAAAAGCTCTGTATGTGTTGCGGAGGGCGTCGCCGTAGTGGAGCCGATCCGCATGCAGTGTGTTTTAGGGGTAAGATAACCTCCAACAGATACTTCAGATCAGATCTCAGACCACCTGTCGTGACTCTCTTGTTAGATTTGACAGTATTTCATCAGACTGTGAGATGTTTGAACGCATGTCTTGAACGTTCAGGTGTTTGTGTTGCGGAGCCACCAAGTCCTTAACTTAGAAAGAGAGAAGTATTAAAGTAAGTGTTGCATATTAATAATCCTGAACCAAACATTTTTATTACGACGGGCTGTGTCCACATAAAGAAGCGACGAGGATGGGATTCGAACCCACGCGTGCAGAGCACAATGGATTAGCAGTCCATCGCCTTAACCACTCGGCCACCTCGTCTGTCCTTGAGATGTAGTCCTCAAGGTGACCAGCAGGAGCATGTGTACACAGAGTGATGCTGCATGTTGGTGAACGTTCTTGTAGTCAACCTGTGGGTCGTTGAGGTCACCTGTGGCTCGTTGAGGTCACCTGTGGGTCGTTGAGGTCACCTGTGGCTCGTTGAGGTCACCTGTGGGTCGTTGAGGTCACCTGTGGCTCGTGGAGGTCACCTGTGGCTCGTGGAGGTCACCTGTGGGTCGTGGAGGTCACCTGTAAACTTTGATTACTGATCTGTTAAATGTGTGTGTTTGTAGCTGGATGTCAACTGGACCCTGAAGAGTCGAGAACCCCTGAGGAAACACACAGACAGGTAAACACACAGAGAGGTAAACACACAGACAGGTAACCACACAGACAGCTAACACACACAGACAGGTAACACACAGACAGCTAACACACACAGACAGCTAACACACACAGACAGGTAACACACAGACGGGTAAACACACAGACAGCTAACACACACAGACAGGTAACACACACAGACAGGTAACACACAGACGGGTAAACACACAGACAGGTAACACACAGACAGGTAAACACACAGACGGGTAACACACACAGACGGGTAACACACACAGACAGGTAACACACAGACAGGTAACACACAGACAGGTAACACACACAGACAGGTAACACACACAGACAGGTAAACACACAGACAACTAACACACACAGACAGGTAACACACAGACGGGTAACACGTGAGTACTTCAGGGACCTGCTACAACATGCGAGACATCCACCTGTGATCAGGTCACCATGGTAACAGCAGGTGTTCTCTATTCCCCCTGGCTCTTAAAGCGACAGTACACTCAGAGCACTGTAACTGCTTCAAACTGTCTGAACTCTCGTGTTGAAATTCTGGGTCTGCCGTCTCTTTAAGAAACTCTGGCTCCTCCCCCGGGGGGGATCCCCCTCTGAGGGGCGGGACCAAAGACAACATGTCACTCTGCAGCGGCCTCTCTGATTGGCCGGGAGACAGATTTCCTGTGTGGATTCAAAGAAAGGGGGAGAGAGGGAGAGGAGGAGAAGTTTGTAACGGAGAGGAGGAGAAGGAGTCAGTGTCTGAGAGCACAGAGAGGAGGAGAAGTTTGTAACGGAGAGGAGGAGAAGGAGTCAGTGTCTGTGGAGTTATAGAGGAGGAGAAGGAGTCAGTGTCTGAGAGCACAGAGAGGAGGAGGCTACACGTTGTTGACTGTGGAGTTATAGAGGAGGAGGACTAAGTGGAGTGAGTACAAACACTCAGGTAAAGTGTTGTGGAGAATGCGGGCATCGATCCCCTGAGCTAATTCCCCTGGCTCTTAAAGGGACAGTACACAGCAGTGCCCGGTGAGGCTGCTCTCTGATTGGCTGACGTCTCTCCCTCTCAGGCCCATGTGACCCCGTCCAGCTGCAGACAGCTGTTGTTCAGGATGAGCGAGCTGGAGGATCGCCTCGGTGACATGCTGTCACGCATCGCCATGGAGACGCAGGAGATCAAAGAGCTGGAGCAACAGCTGACTGACAGTGAGAACACTTCGACCAATCACAGACCGCCCCTCAAACTGTGGAGCCCTCTGA
Organism: Larimichthys crocea; assembly: GCF_000972845.2. Classification (NCBI taxonomy): domain Eukaryota; kingdom Metazoa; phylum Chordata; class Actinopteri; family Sciaenidae; genus Larimichthys; species Larimichthys crocea. The sequence continues at coordinate 48,459,925 of NC_040023.1, read as the reverse complement.
TTGGCTAACTCACAGTAGAGCCGAGTTTTAAAATATAACTTCATCTTCTCCTCCTCCTCCTCCTCCTCCTCCTCCTCCTCCACCCCCTTCTTCTTCTTCTTCTTCTTCTTCCCCCCCCCCCCCCCTCCCCCTTCTTCTCCTCCTCCTCCTCCTCCTCCTCCTCAGGTCAGATTCTGGTGAATGAATGTCTTCAGTCAGATTTGGAGGGAATCATCAGAGGACTTCAGGAGAACCTGAGAGGCCTCAGAGAGCAGG
>NC_040023.1:48446901-48453610 GCF_000972845.2 Larimichthys crocea | reverse complement strand
CCACAGGTTGACTACAAGAACCTCCACTAACATGCAGCGTCACTCTGTGTACACATGCTCCTGCTGGTCACCTTGAAAACTGCAAGTCAAGGACGAGGTGGCCGAGTGGTTAAGGCGATGGACTGCTAATCCATTGTGCTCTGCACGCGTGGGTTCGAATCCCATCCTCGTCGCTTCTTTATGTGGACACAGCCCGTTGTGATGAATGTTTGAACTGTAATCTGACAAACAGCAGAGTGAAGTCATTGTTTACAGATAACAGAACTTCAGGGCATGAAAACGACGTCCTGACGTGAAGGACTGAACGGGGCACGAGTTTGTCTGTCACTGCTGGAAGGAACTGAAGCAGATAATGAAGGAGCTCCACAGCTGGTCATGACGGACACGTTAACACTCAGTGAGGAACCTTCAAGAACACTTGGCCCAGGTGTGTTCAGTGGGAAGTGAAGGTTCATGTAACGTCTTTACAGCTGATGGACGAGCAGTGACCTCTGACAGCTCCTGTCAGTCCCAGCGTCCATGTGTTCAGGCCTCGTTGGCGCAGTAGGCAGCGCGTCAGTCTCATAATCTGAAGGTCGTGAGTTCGAGCCTCACACGGGGCAGAACTTTTAAAGTCACATGACAACATGGAGGAGACACACGGTCCACGATGAAGAACGTAGAATCTCGTCACATCAGGAGACAACGATGAGCTCAGTCACTGAAGGTCAAAAGTGTTGTGGAGAACGTGGGCATCGACCCCACTACCTCTCACATGCTAAGCATACACACTACCATTTGAGCTAAATGCCCTGCGAGTCATCAGCTCCGTCCCCGTCAGAGGGTGGATTCATGTCCCCGTGGTGTCAGGTGACCCTGCAGACAGACACAGTGACGGACTCTGACACCTGTTCTCAGTGTACTGTCCCTTTAAGAGCCAGGGGAATTAGCTCAAATGGTAGAGCGCTCGCTTAGCATGCGAGAGGTAGCGGGATCGATGCCCGCATTCTCCACAACACTTTTAACCCTTTGTGTGGTCTGGTGTCAAACATGCGGTGCGTGCTGCTGAAAGAGGACGAACAGTTCAGGGATCAGGACGAAGCTAACAAGCTAACAGGAAGTGACCTGTGGCGGTTCTGTTGGACTTTGTTTGGTTCTGTCTCAGATGATTCAGTCTGAACTCTGAACACACTCGTCAGGTTAAAGTGTTGTGGAGAATGCGGGCATCGATCCCGCTACCTCTCGCATGCTAAGCTCTTAAAGGGACAGTACACTGAGAACACAGAAACTTTGTGTGCTCACGAACTAAGACGACCAACGTCGTGATTCCATTGGGTCCTTGAAATTCTGGAAGGTTTGTGAATTTTAAGGGGAAAAGAACAAGGCCTTGAAAGTTTTTGAAATGAGATGATGTTATAATAGTCGTTAGTTAACCTAACACTGTGTCCGCCGTCTCCCCCTGCAGTCCTCTCAGTCCTGAGGACGTTTGGTCCCGGAGTGTGGAGCGGCTGTACAAGGCGGTCCAGAGAACCAGAACCAGCAGAGAGCAGCTCCAACAAGACCAGAACCACAGCCAGGAGCAGATCACCAGACTGCAGGCCCAGCTACACCACCATCAGAACCACATAGCCCAGCTGGAAGCTCAGGTAGCTCAGGATCAGAACCAGGGTCAGAACCAGGATCAGAACCAGGACATAGACTGGAGGCTGAGGGAGGAACTGGAGAAGCTGAGAGTCCGCCTGCAGAAGTCTGAGAGCAGAAACAGACACATTCAACACAAACTGGTGAGTATCGGTACCAGAACCTTGACCAGAACCTCATCCTGCCGAGCTGTTCAGAACCTGAACGCCTCACCTGTGTTCTAATTGGTGTTTGTCGCACAGGAGGCGGAGCTTCAGCAGTGCCGTGTGCAGCTTCAGGACGTCCAGCAGGACAGAGACACTCTGCTCCAACAGGTGATACCAGAACCAGAACCAGACCTGCCGTCAGTTCAGTGTGTATGTGAGGGTGGTCAGCAGCAGTGCATGCTGGGACTGACTCTCTGTCATGTGATCCAGCTGCGTTCACAGAGTGCCGGTCACCAGACGGGCCTGGACCGCCTCAACAGGAAACTACGGCAGCTCAGCAGGTCCATGTGTGAGTCGGACCAGCTGACCGCAGAACAGCTGAGAGCTCTGAACCACACGGTGACACTGCTGCATGCGCACACACAGCAGGTACACACACACACACAGCAGGTACACACACAGCAGGTACACACACACACATACACACAGCAGGTACACACACACACAGCAGGTACACACACACACACACACAGCAGGTACACACACACACACACACACAGCAGGTACACATACACACACACACAGCAGGTACACACACACAGCAGGTACACACACACACATACACACAGCAGGTACACATACACACAGCAGGTACACACACACACACACAGCAGGTACACACACACACAGAGCAGGAACACACACACACACACACAGCAGGAACACACACACACGCAGCAGGTACACACACACACACACACACATCAGGTACACACACACGCAGCAGGTACACACACACACACACACAGCAGGTACACACACACACACGCCAGGTACACACACACGCGGCAGGTACACACACACATTCAGCAGGAACACACACACGCAGCACACACACGCAGCACACACACGCAGCAGGTACACACACACACAGCATGTACACACACACACAGCAGATACAAACACACACACAGCAGATACACACACACACAGCAGGTACACACACACACACACACAGCAGGTACACACACGCAGCACACACACGCAGCAGGTACACACACACACACGCAGCATGTACACACACACACAGCAGGTACACACACACACAGCAGATACACACACACACACACACACACAGCAGGTACACACACACACACAGCAGGTACACACAGCAAATCAAATTTTCTTCCACGCCTCTGCCCCACCCTGACGTCCTTTTACTGTAATGACACTATTTCCTGTTGATGTTCCTTCACAATAAAAGTATCCCTTTCGTGAATAAATGAGGTGCTTTTAATGTGAAGAGGATTATAGGAACTTCATGTTAGCTGACTGATTACACAGGTGTGGACCTATGAAACGTTTTAACCTGGATTGTTTTCAGGTGCGGCTGATTGCAGCTCTGCTGGTAGTTAGCTAACTCTGTGCTCCACTATCTGACCTGAGATCTGACTGACTGATGTTCTGTCCTCCTGTCACTGGATCAGAACCACACGGACATGAATGGACCTTTACGCTGTCTGTGTGTGTGGCATCATGGGAACTAAAACTGTCTCTCTGCCAGGCTAACAGTCCGACGCTGGACTCTGGTTTGGGCCTGCAGTACCTGAGCTCACCTGAGAGGGTACATCACATCACAGACACAGGTACACACACTGGTACAGACACAGGTACAGACACATGGTACACACACTGGTACAGACACAGGTACACACACTGGTACAGACACATACAGGTACAGACACAGGTACACACACAGGTATAGACACATACAGGTACAGACACATACAGGTACAGACACAGGTACACACACTGGTACACACACACACAGGTACACACACTGGTACAGACACACACTGGTACAGACACTGGTACAGACACAGGTACACACACTGGTACAGACACATACAGGTACAGACACAGGTACACACACTGGTACAGACACATACTGGTACAGACACATACAGGTACAGACACACACTGGTACAGACACTGGTATAGACACATACAGGTACAGACACAGGTACACACACTGGTACAGACACATACAGGTACAGACACAGGTACACACACTGGTACAGACACACACAGGTACAGACACAGGTACGCACACATACAGGTACAGACACAGGTACACACACAGGACCTGATTTTGGTAACCTTGACGTATTTTTGGGTGTTATACACTTTCTTCTTCTTTAGTCAAACTTTATTTTGACTTTACGGAAAGGAGCCTCAGTGCTTCCTTTGTCATCTCCTTTAAGCAGAGGAGACCGGAGCATCCTTCAGGAAAGGAAAGGAGGTTCTTTAAACAGTCATTAGCATCAGTAGTGTTTAAACAGTGACAGCTGGCAGAGAGCGTGTGGACAGGAAACAACGTGTTGCCGTGATGTCACTCGATCAACTGTGTGTGTTGTGTTGTTGCCTGGTTCTCCTGCGTTCACACACACAGTCCAAGCTGTTTGGAACGTGCCATCCAGCGTCAGGTGGACCTGTAACCTCATGTGCTGTGTGGCCTCCAGCAGACAGTGGCGCCGTCCTGAGCGGAGCGCTGTAACAGGTCGGCCGCCTGCTGAGCTGATCGGGCCTGAGGACGACACAGAGACATAAAGGTCTGGGTCTGGTCCAACAAACAGTGTCCATAGTGCTAACACATACTAACATGTGTGTGTGTGTGTGTGTACCTTGCTGGTGTGTGTTAGACAGCTCTGAGCCTCCCACAGACAATCCCTGTCAGCCTGTCGGAGTTCAGCTCGTCGCGTTCAAAACTCTAAATTTTTCTCCAACACACATCCACCCATCATCACACACCTGCATCACACTGCTACACACACACACACACACACAGTTTGAACGTTGTTCATTACATTTCATTCTAATGTGTGTGTGTGTGTGTGTGTGGTACCGTGATCGTCTAGTGTGTGTCGTAGTTTCTTCTTTTCTTCAGTTTGTCTTTCTTGTGCACACACTCACACACACACCCCTTCTACCTGCTGACACACACACACACACACACACAAGAGATGTATGTAAAATGTACATACAAACTGTGTAGCATGTACCGGTGTCAACTAACCGTGATCTGATTGGCCGGCTGCAGACTGACCTGTGTTCTGATGGCACGGCTACAAACTGACTGTGATCTGATTGGCCAGCTACAGACTGACCTGTGGTCTATGTGGCAGGCTGCAGACTGAACCTGTGGTCTGATTGGCCGGCTACAAACTGACCTGGGATTGACTGGCTGGAGCAGACTCACACTGTTATTAGCCGCTACAAACTAAGTTGTGATCTGATTGGCCGGCTAAGACTGACCTGTAATCTGATTGTCCACTACAGACTGACCTGTGGTCTGATTGGCCGGTTTGCAGCTCACCTGTTATCTGATTGGCCAGCTACAAAACTGAACCTGTGATCTGATTGGCCGGCTGCAAACTGACCTGTGGTCTGATTGGCCGGCTGCAAACTGCCTGTGGTCGGATTGGTCGGGCCGCAGACTGACCTGTTGTTCCTGATTGGCCTGGCTGCAGACTGACCTGTGATCTTTTCTGGGATGTACAGTGCAGAGCAGGTGAACCACAGACAGCCATGGAGCTCCATCCAGGGGAGTGGGAGTGTGTGGTGAGCCAGCAGGGAAGAGCTGCAGCTGGGGCAGGAGGAGGAGAGTGTCCTCTGGAGCTGTCTGTCCACTCTGCTGCTCCGGCAGGAGAACACGAGTCACACTCAGTCGGTACCAGTGTCTGTAACCAGGGTCCTGTACCTGGTCTGACCTGTATGTGTCTGTACCTGTGTCTGACCAGTGTCTTGTACCTGTATGTGTCCTGTACCTGTATTTGTCCTGTACCTGTATGTGTCGGTACCTGTATGTGTGTCTGTACTGTGTCTGTACCTGTATGTGGTCTGTACCAGTGTATGTGTCTGTACCAGTGTCTGTGATTTGTATGTGTCCTGTACCTGTGTGTGTACCTGTGGTCTGTTACCTGTATGTGTCCTGTACCTGTATGTGTCTGTAAACCAGTGTCTGTACCTGTAATTTGTCTGTACCAGTGTCTGTAATTGTATGTGTGCCTTACCTGTATGTGTCGGTACCTGTAGTGTCCTGGTACCTGTGTGTGTACCTGTGTGTGTACCTGTGTCTGTACCGTGTGTGTGTACTACTGTGCCTGTAACGTGTGTCTGTACCGGTATGTGTCCTGTTTTGTGTGTGTTTACCTGTGTCCTGTACCAGTGTGTGTACCTGTATGTGTCTGTACCAGTGTCTGTACCAGTGTGTGTCTGTACTTGTGTGTGTCTGTACCAGTGTGTGTACCTGTGTCTGTACCTGTATGTGTCTGTACCAGTGTCTGTACCAGTGTGTGTCTGTACCAGTGTGTGTACCTGTGTGTACCTGTGTGTGTCTGTACTGTATGTGTGTGTACCTGTGTCTGTACCGTGTGTGTCGTACAGTGTGTGTCTGTACCAGTGTTGGTATTGTAGTGTCTGTACCTTGTGGTGTCCCTGTGGTACTGACCTGTATGTGTACCAGTGTGTGTACCTGTGTCTGTACCTGTAGTGCGTACCTGTGTAACTGTTACCTGTGTGGTCTGTACCAGTTGGTGTACCTGTGTCCTGTACCGTGTGTGTACCATGTGTGTACCTTTCTGTACCTGTATGTGTGCGTATTGTCGTACCTGTGGGTGTCTGTACCTGTGTGGTGTACTGACCAGTGTCTGTATTTGTATGTGTCTGTACCTGTGTCTGTACCTGTGTCTGTACCTGTAGTGTCGTGTCTGTATTTTGTCTGTACCAGTGTGTACCTTAATGTGTCTGTACAGAGTGTATGTGTCTGTACAGTGTATGTGTCTGGTACCAGTGTCTGTATCTGATGTGTCTGTACCTGTATATGTCGGTACCTGTGTGTGTACCTGTATTGGTCTGTATCTGTGTGTGTACCTGTGTGTGTA
>NC_040023.1:48431247-48446871 GCF_000972845.2 Larimichthys crocea | reverse complement strand
AGCTGGTTTTCACACAGACTGCTTAGGGGCGTTTCCAGTCGGGGCCTCACTGACTACGTCATCGCGGGGGATTACATTTCGGTCACGCACCAGCCAAGGACCTTGACAGGACCTGTGACGGAACAGCCACGGTCCCGTCACGGTTCCGTCACGGAAACACGGGAACTTTTAAGTTGCTACATCTGTACAGACACATACAGGTACAGACACATACAGGTACAGACACTGGTACAGACACAGGTACAGACACATACAGGTACAGACACAGGTACAGACACTGGTACAGACACTGGTACAGACTGAGTGTGACTCGTGTTTCTCCTGCAGGAGCAGCAGAGTGGACAGACAGCTCCAGAGGACACTCTCCTCCTCCTGCCCCAGCTGCAGCTCTCCCTGCTGGGCTCACACACACTCCCACTCCCCTGGATGGAGCTCCATGGCTGCTCTGTGGTTCACCTGCTCTGCACTGTAACATCCCAGAACACAGATCACAGGTCAGTCTGCAGCCAGCCAATCAGAACACAGGTCAGTCTGCGGCCCGACCAATCAGACCACATGTCAGTTTGCAGCCGGCCAATCAGACCACAGGTCTGTTTGCAGCCGGCCAATCAGATCACAGGTCAGTTTGTAGCTGGCCAATCAGATAACAGGTGAGTCTGCAACCGGCCAATCAGACCACAGGTCAGTCTGTAGCTGGCCAATCAGATTACAGGTCAGTCTGTAGCCGGCCAATCAGATCACAACTTAGTTTGTAGCCGGCTAATAACAGGTGAGTCTGCATCCAGCCAGTCAGATCCCAGGTCAGTTTGTAGCCGGCCAATCAGACCACAGGTCAGTCTGCAGCCTGCCAATCAGATCACAGGTCAGTCTGTAGCTGGCCAATCAGATCACAGGTCAGTTTGTAGCCGGCCAATCAGATCACAGGTGAGTCTGTAGCTGGCCAATCAGATCACAGGTCAGTTTGTAGCCGGCCAATCAGAACACAGGTCAGTCTGCAGCCGGCCAATCAGATCACAGGTTAGTTGACACCGGTATCATGCTAACATATGTTTGTATGTACATTTTACATACATCTCATTGTGTGTGTGTGTGTGTGTGTGTGTGTGTGTGTGGGTCAGCAGGTAGACAGGTGTGTGTGTGAGTGTGTGCACAAAGAAGACAAACTGAAGGAAAAGAAGAAACTACGACACACACTGAGACGACACCGGTAACACACACACACACACACACACACACACACATTAGAATGAATGTAATGAACAACGTTCAAAACTGTGTGTGTGTGTGTGTGTGTAGCAGTGTGATGCAGGTGTGTGATGAGGTGGAGTGTGTGGAGAAAACTCTCCTGAAGAGACGAGCTGAACTCCGACAGGCTGACAGACTGCTGCTGGAGGCTCAGAGGTGCATACACACCACCAGAGACAAGGTACACACACACACACACACATGTTAGTATGTGTTAGCATATGGACACTGTGTTGTTGGACCAGAACCAGAACCTTTATGTCTCTGTGTCGTCCTCAGGCCCGATCAGCTCAGCAGGAGGCCGACCTGTTACAGCGCTCCGCTCAGGACGGCGCCACCTGTCTGCTGGAGGCCACACAGCACATGAGGTACACAGGTCCACCTGACGCTGGATGGCACAGTTCCAAACAGCTTGGACTGTGTGTGTGAACGCAGAGAACACAGGCAACAACACAACACACACAGTGATCAGAGTGACATCACGGCAACACGTATGTTCATGTTCACACGCTCTCTGCAGCTGTCACTGTTTAAACACACTGATGCTTAATGACTGTTTAAAGAACCTCCTTTCCTTTCCTGAAGGATGCTCCGTGTCTCCTCTGCTAAAGGAGATGACAAAGGAAGCTTTGAAGCTCCTTTCCGTAAAGTCAAAATAAAGTTTGACTAAAGAAGAAAGTGTTATTAACCACCCAAAAATAACGTCAAGGTTACCAAATCAGGTGTCAGAGTCAGGTAAACATGAATTCTCAGCTCCAGGACTGTGGGGGCGTGTCCACTGAATGTGCAGAAGCCACACCCACTTCTATACCGTTATGCTAGGGGCGGAGTTCACCACGTGACATCACACAGTCTCGAGTCCACGTCAGTGATGCATCGTTCAAACATTCCCAACATATTTAATGTTGGAGCCTTCACACGGACTCTTAACTCTTATCATGTGATCTCTAGAGAGCTGCAGGAGGAGGTGGAGGAGCTGAGGAGGAAGAGGCAGCAGGAGGAGCAGACTCTGAGGGAGGTGGAGGAGACGCTGAGGAGCAGAGAGCAGGAGATACAACAAGTGAACACAAACATACAGTCGGCTACAGACAGGTCAACAATCTGCTGTCATCACGTGCTCGTGTGTTTTCATCATCATCAGATTTATGACGTGTGTGTGTATGTGTGTGTGTGTGTGTGTGTGTGTGTGTGTGTATGTGTGTGTGTGTGTGTGTGTGTGTGTAGATTAGCTCTCATGCTGTCAGACTGTCAGGACTCTGAGCAGCGTCTCAGCTCTCTCCACTGTCAGGTAAAGTTCACCTTCAGTCTACAGCCTGAGGATGGATGGATGGATGATTTGATGGAGATATAACCAAGTGCTCCTCCCTGCAGGTGGAGCAGCAGGAGCAGAGGTTGGTTCAGAGGAGGGAGGAGCATCAGACAGCTGTGAACAGACTGGAGGAGGTCAGACAGGAGGAGCAACGACTGCAGGACAGAGTCGAGGTGAGCAGGAGTTCTTCTGCCCTCTGTGGAGGTGATTGGTGCTTCAGCAGCCCATAGTGCTAAAGCTGTCTGTCTGTGTGCAGGAGCTGTTGGAGCAGCAGGAGGTGCTGCTGAGTAAGAGGAGGTCCACAGTGTGTGATCTGAGGGAGGACGAGCAGAAACTGATCTCAGTGCAGCGTGAACTCAACACACACAGAGCAGGTAACAACACACCTGCACACAGCTGTGGCTGTCACATGATCCAGAAATGACAGTCGTTGTCCAATCAGCAGCTGTCAGAGCCGAGTGTCTCCTCTCTGTGTCCAGATCTCCAGCACGTCCTTCATGAGATACTCACTGAGCAGCAGGCAGCAGAGGACGTTCAAAACAAACGCACCCAGAGTCTGCAGCGGCTCCACAAGAAGCAGGACGTGCTGGACAGAACCAAGGACGAGCTGGACGGAACCAAGGACGAGCTGGACAGGAAGCAGGACGAGCTGGACAGAACCAAGGACGAGCTGGACAGGAAGCTGGACGAGCTGAACGGAACCAAGGACGAGCTGGACGGAACCAAGGACGAGCTGGACGGAACCAAGGACGAGCTGGCTGAGCTGAAACAGGAAGTTGAGTCTCACAGAAAGGAAGCAGAAATTTGTCTGAAAAAGACGAAACGACTGCGAACAAACCTGAAGGTCAGACACAGAATTAAAGAGATCGATACATTGATATGTGTAGATGCATTGATGTATATGTATTGATTTATATGATATGTATTGTACATTGTGGCGTGGTGCAGGAGGTGCAGGAGGAGCTGAGCAGGAGCAGGGAGGAGAGGAGCAGCATGCAGGAGCAGTGTAAACACCTGGAGGCCAGGCGGCGGCACGCTGACAGGTACACTTCATATATTATGTAAATATAAATAAAATGAATTTTTAGAAGTCTTTCCTCATAACTTTAGTGTCGTCTGAACAGCTCTGCATGAATATGTTAACATTTATTATATTATATTATATTTATGTCTATCAGAGTGTTTAAGGTGCGTAGGTTAGACTACATTTCCCAGAAGAGCTGGAAGACTTTGAAACTAGATGATGTATTATCTTCTGTTAGATCATTCCATGAAACACTGACAAATTTTTGTTTCTGTAAACACAAACTCAGATTTATTCGTTAACATGTTTTTAATCATATTTTTGTTGACTTGTTGAGATTTATGAATAAGGAGAAAAGTAAGAAGAATAAAGAGAAAATCTAAAGTTCATTTTAAAGATGTTTAAATGAATATAACAAAGTTGATGATGCACAGACGTCAGGCGGTCGATAAAGACACGATCATGGCTCATTTATTCTCTGACCTGGTGAAACAAAGTGTGATTCAATATTTCTCTACAAGCTTCAGAGAAGAGAAATAATGAAAATATTATTATATTATTAGAAGATTTACAACACATTGTTTGCATGTTTTAACACATTGTTTACATGTTTTTAACACATTGTTTTCATGTTTTTAACACATTGTTTACATGTTTTTAACACATTGTTTTCATGTTTTTAACACATTGTTTTCATGTTTTTAACACATTGTTTACACATTGTTTACATGTTTTAACACATGGCTAACACATTGTTTACACATTGTTTACATGTTTTAACACATGGCTAACACATTGTTTACACATTGTTTACATGATTTTAACACATTGTTAACATGATTTTAACACATTGTTTACATGTTTTAACACATTGTTTACATGTTTTAAGACTGTTTACATGATTTAAGACTGTTTACATGATTTTAACACATTGTTTACACATTGTTTACACATTGTTTACATGTTTTTAACACATTGTTTACATGTTTTTAACACATTGTTTACATGTTTTTAACACATTGTTTACATGTTTTAACACATTGTTTACATGTTTTAACACATTGTTTACATGTTTTCTGTGTCAGGTGTCTGTCAGCTGTGGAGGCGGAGCTTGTTAAAGTGAGGGAGGAGCACAGCCACGCCCAGCTTCTCAAACAGGAAGTGGTCAGAGATACAGCAGCCAGTCAGGAGCAGCTTAAGGGTGTGACATCATCACTAACATATAACTAGCATACTATAAACATGTAACATACAGAATAACATACATGTGGTGTGAGCAGCTGTTCTGTGTTTCAGAGCTCAGTGAACATGTGGAGGAGAAGAAGAAACACCTGCAGACTGTGGAACAGGTGAACGCACGCACACACACACACACACACACACAGGGTGCTGATCAGTGTGTGTGTGTGTGTGTGTGTGTGTGTGTGTGTGTGTGTGCGTGCGTGTGTGTCCTCCAGGAGCTGAGTGTTTCCAGTCAGCAACAACAGCAGAGACGAGAACAACTGACAGAGATAGACAGACTGATACAACACAGACAGGTAAGCACACAGACAGGTAAACACACAGAGAGGTAACACACAGAGAGGTAACACACAGAGAGGTAACACACAGACAGGTACTGACAGTTTCCTGTCTCTCTCTCAGGCCGTGTGTGCTGGACTGGGTGATGTTAAAGCTGCACTGTGTCAGGTGGAGGACAGGGGGCGCCGTCTGAGTGAGCAGGAGCTGCAGCTGAACCAGCTCAGTCAGTCACACTGAACATGTCCATGCTTTTATTTTGACATGAAGGGTCACATGAAAACAAAGAACTTCCTGTTTGATTGTCAGAGAAGGAGCTGTGCCGGAGAGAGAAACAGCTGATCCATGAGGAGGAGGGGCTTATACAGAGGAGGGAGGGGCTACAGCAGAAAGAGGAGGGGCCAGTTCAGACAGAGGAGGAGCTACACAACAAACAAGAGCTTCATGTGAAGGACGACGAGGTGAAACATCAATAAAATTCATTAGTAATTAATCATTAAAAATGGAAATATCAGCCCGGCTAACAGACTGAGCTAACAGCAGTTAACACTGAACATGTGTGTGTGCAGGAGGAGGAGTCTTTCTACCTGTCTACAGGTCTGAGATCAGCCAGTACTCAGGTGAGTGTGTGTGACTGACTGATGTCTGAAGGTGTCGGCGCCGTCTGATGTTTGTTTGTTTCCAGGAGGAGAGGTGGGAGGTGGCACTGCAGAGAGAGAGGCTGAGACAACAGGAGGACCGACTGAAGGTGAGCCAGCAGAGATCAGAGTCAGAGTCAGTGATCAGAGTCAGAGTCAGTGATCAGAGTCAGTGATCAGTCAGAGTCAGTGATCAGTCAGAGTCAGTGATCAGAGTCAGTGATCAGAGTCAGTGATCAGAGTCAGTGATCAGAGATCAGAGTCAGAGATCAGAGTCAGAGATCAGAGTCAGAGATCAGAATCAGAGTCAGTGATCAGAGTCGGAGATCAGAGTCGGAGATCAGAGTCTGAGTCAGAGATCAGAGTCTGAGTCAGAGATCAGAGTCATTGATCAGAGTCAGAGATCAGAGTCAGTGATCAGAGTCAGAGTCAGTGATCAGAGTCAGTGATCAGAGTCAGAGTCAGAGATCAGAGTCAGAGATCAGAGTCAGAGATCAGAGTCAGTGATCAGAGTCAGAGTCAGTGATCAGAGTCAGTGTCAGTGATCAGAGTCAGTGATCAGAGTCAGTGATCAGAGTCAGTGATCAGAGTCAGTGTCAGTGATCAGAGTCAGTGATTACTGTTTTGAAGTGACCGGCTATCTGCGGTTCTGTTCAGGCCCGTCTGCGCTGCAGTCTGTGGACTCAGCAGGAGACTCTGATGGAGAGACGGCTGGAGGCTGAAGACAGTTTACTGGGACTGAAACACCAAGTGGACCAGCTGGACTCGCTGCTCACACACACACACACAGTGACAGGTAACTCACCTGTGAACATGTTTCTGTAAAACACTCAGGTCTGCTGACTGGAGCTTTCCATCCAATCACATGGACGTCCCGCCTCTTTTTGCTCTGTGCTCCAATCACAGTTCAGCTAGCTTCCTGTATTAGATATGCTACGTGTTAGCTTGACATTGTGCAGACGGTCCAAAGAAGAAAGAGACACATCAAAGGTTCGAGAACACTTTAATTATGCAGGACGCAGCACGGACCACAGGGGGCAGTAACGAGCTATCATCATCATGTGCCACAGCATTGGCTTTACTGTCAGTGAACGCAGCACACGTGGTGCCTTCATGAAAACATGGAAAACACATTTTCATCTTTGAATTAAACTCTGAGTTCAAATCAGTTCAGTGTCGTCGATGTTCAGTCCACGCGCTCTGTCGCCCTCAGCTCTGTCTGACAGGAAACAGGTGTGTCAGGTGTGTCTTCACCTCCCCGTCCTCGTAGTTACCGTCGCCAGGCAACAGAGCACCTCAGGGCTGCAGCAGCTGCTGTCGATCTGCTCGAGGAGACGCTGACAAGCAGACAGACAGACAGACAGACAGACGGATGGACAGACAGACAGACAGACAGACGGATGGACAGACAGACAGACAGACGTTATAGCTCATGAATATTTAAACATCATGAACATCAACAGGTGTAGACAGCTGCACCTGACAGCTTTGGTCCAGACGCCGTGTCAGGTGACCTGACAGGATCAAACTTTAAACAGCAGCTCATTAACAGTCGTGAGGTCATCGGTCAGCAGGTGAGCTCACCTGGACGTCGCCATGCGAGCAGCCGTCGAGCAGCTTGATGCAGAGAGACGTCTGATTGGTCAGCTGCTGTCTGACAGAGTCACTGAGACCGGAGTCCACGGAGACGTCCAGCAGCAACTTCAACAGGCAACGCAGCAACACGTCAACTCGACACGCCATCCTGAGAGAGACAGACAGGTGAACCAGGTGCATGCTGGGATACGGCCTGTGTGTGTGTGTGTGTGTGTGTGTGTGTGTGTGTGTGTGTGTGTGTGTGTGTGTGTTACCGGGGCCAGGCCGTCCTGATGCTCTTCTCTAGAACCTCGAGCATCTTCAGCCGGCTCGTCTCCTCAGGTGAGTCTCTGACCTCCAGGTATCCCAGCACCACCCGCTCCAGCCGCCGCAGGTGCCTGCACACGGCCACGCCCATCCTGTCCTCGCACAGCAAACACACACGTCAGACTCCACCCACACAGGTCAGACTCCACCCGCCTGCCAGAGACACGACCTGCTGTGAGTATCAAACGCTCGTCCTACCTGTCCACGTACGGTGGCAGAGCGGCGGCATAGACACGTCGCAGCGCCACCTTGTTCTCCGCCTCCATGTGAGTCAGCATCAGACGCAGCACGTCGTCGTGGCGACACGGCTTCCTGTGTGAGGGGGAGGGGCCGAGCGAGGAGGGGGGCTTCTCCAGAACAGCCAGCAGGTCCAACAGACCCGGCAGCACCGCCTGAACAACACAGAGGCTAAAGCTGAGGCCGGACAGAGACCGCGTGTGTGTGCGTGTGTGTGTGCGTGTGTGTGTGCGTGCGTGCGTGCGTGCGTGCGTGCGTGCGTGTGTGTGTGCGCGCGTGTGTGTGTGTGTGTGTGTGTGTGTTACCTGCATGACAGCCGCCTCTGACGTGTACAGGTGTTTGAAGAACGCCTCGTAAACAACTTCAGCTCGGTTGAACTGACGGAGGTCTGCAGGCGTCTGGAACATGGACATGGAGTCAGAGCGTGTGTGTGTGTGTGTGTGTGTGTGTGTGTGTGTGTGTGTGTGTGTTCTCACCGTGTTCAACACGATGTGGTGCAGGCAGTGGACTCCCAGCATGCAGTTCTCTGGTCTGTAGTGGTCATTGAGCAGGAGTGACGGGGGGAGGAGGCGAGACAGGTGAGGGGAGAGAGAGGGACGAGTCACCTACACACACACACAAACACACACACACACACACACACACACGCACACACACACACACACACACACACACACACACACACACAGCTGCAGTAGAGCTGTGGGTGTGACGCTGACTTGTGATTGGCTGCTGTAGATGTCAGACTCACCTGTAGCAGCGTCCACGCAAACACAAACTTCACGGCTTCACAGCGCGTCCACACGTCCCTGCAACACACACACAGAGTTAGTGGACTGGTCCTGGTCCTGGTCCTGGTTCTGGTTCTGGACCCCCTCAGTGGTCTCACTTGCTCAGCTGAGGCTGCAGGACATCAAGGATTTCTCCCAGCATGCCTCTGTTCTCCTCGTCCCCCGTCAGGAGGTGGGCGGAGTCTCTCCAGCGCCCCGCCCTCAGCAGCGCCTCCTGCAGGCTCCGAGCCGCCGCCCTGGAGGCGGGGCTTGTCCAGGGCCGGTCCTGAACACAGACAGAGGGTTCGCTTGATTCTGTGAGCCGGAGTCTGAACGTCACACCGGAAACAAACTCACCTGGAAGTGTGTGACAGAGAACACACACACGGGAGGACACACACTCAGCAGCACGCCGCTCTGTCCGCCTACGTTTCCCAGAGTTCCCAGCAGCGCCGTGAGGGCGGAGCATACCGCTGCCGCTCGGGTCGGGATGCCGTGATAGGCCGAGGCGGGCAGAGAGGCGGAGTCGTCCTCACAGAGCGGCAGAGCTGCACAGCCAATCAGAGCGCTCACCACAGAGCTGTATGCCACCTGAAGCTCCGCCCACCCTCCATCCCGATTGGAGGAGGCTGGAGAGAACAGCCAATGAGGATCAGCTGTTTGGAAGAGAAGCTCCACGCGACCAATCAGGGAGCTCGTTTCAGCGTCTGAGGACGAACCAATCAGCTTCTCCTGCAGCCGAGACAGGAGCTCTGTGATTGGAGGAAGGGAGGCAGAGGGGAGGGGCTTCTCTGAGGAGGAAGAGGGGGACAGATGAAGGTCATGAAGGAGAGATGAAAGCTCCATACTGAGGAGAGGAGGGAAGGAAAGGAGAGGAGGGAAGGAAAGGAGAGGAGAGGAGAGGAGGAGAGGAGAGGAGGGAAGGAAAGGAGAGAGGAGGAAAGGAGAGGAGAGAGAGGAGGAGAGAGGAGGAGGGAAGGAAAGGAGAGAGGAGAGGAGGAGAGAGATACTTTTAGATAAATCTTGTTTTATTTTGAAAAGACAAAAACTGTTTATCAACCGGAAGTGAAGCTTCGATTATCGATCATCTAGAAAATGACGAAACACGTCATCAAAGTGACGTCATCAAAGTGACGTCATTAAACGGACCACACACAGTGTTCGTTACGTCACTGACCTCGGTTCTGACTCGGTGTGTTCGGCGGCTCCTTTCATCTTTAATCAGACATGAAGCTCGCTCATGAAGCTCGTTCATGAAGCTCGCTCATTAAAGCTCGGTCATGAAGCTCGTTCATGAAGCTCGGTCATGAAGCTCGTTCATGAAGCTCGCTCATGAAGCTCGCTCATGAAGCTCGCTCATGAAGCTCATTAATTAATTAATTAATTAATTAATTTTATCTTTCGCTCGCGACTCTGATTCAAAGCACCAAACACCGGAAGTTCACCGGGACGGACTGTGTTCGGCCGGATACAAGCTCCGCGTGAACGGTTCCTACCACCGGAAGTTTGAACGCTGCCTGGTTTGAGTTTGTTTACATCCTGAATGTTTGCTAATAATTAATAATTAATGTATTGGTGTCTGACGCTGAGTCTGGAATTATTGTTGCTGTTTATTTGATGTGTTTCTGTTTTTCTTCTTCATTTATTGTTTACGGATACACGGAACAAATTATTGGTTCCACCCGAGCGACTTTTAACGACGCACCATGAAAAATCCCCGCGAAAGAATGACGACAGAGTGTTGTTGTCATGACAACAGAATGACGTCATCATCAGCTGTGATTGTCTCTGTTAATGAGAGCTGCACACATCATGAATAATTAATGATGGGTTATGAATAATTCATGAAGTATGTAAATGAAGTCCTCGGGCTCTGTCAGTCCAGGCTGCTGCACGTCTTCATCAGGTGTTTGACTCCGCCTGTCACAGGTGTTTGACTCCGCCTGTCACAGGTGTTTGACTCCGCCTGTCACAGGTGTTTGACTCCGCCTGTCACAGGTGCACAGACTGTTCTGAGTTTCCTCTCCTGAGGTTAACGAGGTCCCGTGTGGGCCTTGAGGTCCCGTGTGGGCCTTGAGGTCCTCAGCAGTATTAGTTGTTTGGCTTTGGTTGGGAAC
Source organism: Larimichthys crocea (assembly GCF_000972845.2). NCBI lineage: Eukaryota > Metazoa > Chordata > Actinopteri > Sciaenidae > Larimichthys > Larimichthys crocea. Next base: position 48,436,111 of record NC_040023.1, on the reverse strand, counting down.
AGTAGGTGCCAGTCTATCTCCACACTGTGGTGTCCAGGGTCACAGAGACCTGTTGCTGCCTTCATAGACATAATAGATAGCTTGTTGTTGACGGTCCAATCTGCGTAAACAGACATCTGTGTCTCCAGACTAGAACATGTTGACAATAACACCTCCATGGGTAAAGACATTCTCTGTGACTCATTCTGGGCGTGTAGTATTTGTGCTGTTATCTTGGGGTTTAAAGTCGATCCACCAGGATGAGTTGGGCAGAATGTGAGACCGACTCAGGCACTTCTGATGAACTTTGAGAGTGTCTCTAATTCTCCTTGATCAAGCGTCAATAAATAATACAGCATCAGACATCAGAGGCTCCTGAACACTTTCTGAACTCCTGACCTTTGACCTTTGACTTCAGCAACTTCTCCACAACAAGTCCTGCCTCTCGTGTAGTCCTGAACCTGTTGGACTCTGTGGACGATTGACTCTGATCCTGTGATGCATTTTTTGTTTCAATTTTTGAAATGTTTTTTCATTTTCAGTTTTTTTTTCACTTTTAATTCTGTATATTATTATTCTGATAGATAGATAGAAACAGTAAGAGACCTCCAGAGAGAGTCTGTGTTTATGAACTGAAATATGAATTATTGAGGTCACACACGTGTTCACACACATCAGACAAACACAGACACCATGACTCTGTGTGTGTGTGTGTGTGTGTGTGTGTGTGTGTGTGGTGAGATTAGCGTCAGGTGAAAAGTCAATATTCACGTTTAAAAAATGTTTACCAAAAAAGAAAATCTGAACGACCACATCAGAGCTGAAACACAAAGGGTTAAACACTTTGATCACACACACACACACACACACACACACACACACACACACTTGTGTGTTTCTTCATATTTCAAAGCAGGAGGAAATGTTTTGAAGCTGTGTGTGTGTGTGTGTATGTGTGTGCGTGCGTGCGTGTGTGTGTGTGTGTGTGGGCTGAAGCTGCTGTGATCTGCTGTCAGAGGATGTAATTAACATGTTAAACACACACACACACACACACACACACACACACACAGTTTCAAATATTTTTTTGTCTTTTGTTTCTTTTTAGCATCCAAACCTGTGCTAGCTGTTGAAGTTAATAATAATGATAAATCTAAAAATTAATAATTAGCAATAATAAAAACATAAACATAGATTCAGCCTGTCGTTCATGTGACTCAGTCTGTACGTTGTGATAACATGTTGGACAACAACACTGACGTCACATGACTCCCTGAAAGGTCACATGACTCCTGATGACTTCTATTGTGCTCATATCAGAGCTAACTTCCTGTTTACCTTTCCAGCTGACGGAGTGTCGACGAGGACGAATCGTCACAGGAAATTAAAGAGCAGATAAGAAGTGTGTGCACACACACACACACACACACACACACACACACACACAGGTGTGTCTTCCAGGTTACAGCAGGCTTTAATGGTGACAGAGGTCAGAGGTCAGATACACAGAAGAATTCATGGCGTCAGGTCCCGTTAAAAAACAAACAAACATGCTATCAAACATGACGCTAACATTAGCGACTGCACTGCTACATGTTAGCTTTAGGTTAGCATGATAGCATTTCTTTATGTGAGACCAATGATTTTAAATAGCTACAGAAAAACATGCTAACAGCTAATGAAAGTCAACTTCCTCCTCCTCTGCGTTAGCTTAATATAGCTAAGTCAGCTAATGTTAGCAAAACAATGGCTAACTTAGCAGCTAGGACTTAGCTAACTAAGCTAATGTTAGCTAAGTCCCCATTGATGTCCAACACGCTAACACGTAGCTAGCACAAAGCTAACACGCAGCTAGCACAAAGCTAACACGTAGCTAGCACAAAGCTAACACGTAGCTAGCACAAAGCTAACACGCAGCTAGCACAAAGCTAACACGTAGCGTAAGTACAGGAAAGGAGGACGTTGACTGAGGTTTGCTCGACTGTGATTGGAGCACAGAGCCCAAAAAAGGGGTGGGACTTAAATCTGCGACTGTTTTCAGTGTGACATCATCACGTCACACGTAGCAACAGTAACTAAGGGGGCGGGTCCTAGCTGACGTCATTTATTCAGATTACCAGACTTTGTAACATTTACAGTTCAATTAATTATAATTAACACAGAAATTAAAAACATGCACGGGGTTTCCCAGGGGCTCTGACAGGAAGTCTGATGATGAAGGTAAACATCACAACATGGTCATCCTCAGTGTGTGTGTGTGTGTGTGTGTGTGTGTGTGTCACTCCTCTGTCTCCTCTTCTTCACTGTAATCGCTCAGAGGAAACTCTCGACTCTCCTTCTGTGTGTTGTAACTCTTTGTGTGCATCACACACTCCTGGTCGATGATCGCCTGCAACACACACACACACACACACACACACACACACTGTAATCTGTGTGTAATTGAGAGTTTATTAAGTGAAATGTTTCTTTGAAGGCAGCAGCCTCTGATCTGTGATCAGTCTAATCACTGTGTAATGACTTCACACACACACACTTTGGATCCACTTCACACACACACACACACTTCCTACTGATGTGTTAGGACCTGCCTGTGTGTGTGTGTGTATGTGTGTGTATGTGTGTGTGTATGTGTGTGTTTAATAAGTGTACACTGTGTGAACGCGGCAGATTTTTGGGAACTGATTCAGGATGAAGATTCTAAAATGTGTTCAACATTTAAGAGACAGCTGGCGGCAACAACAACAACAACAACAATGTCCACAGCAACAACAACGTCCACAGCAGCAACAGCAACAACAATGTCCACAGCAACAACAACAACAATGTCCACAACAGCAACAGCAACAACAATGTCCACAGCAGCAACAGCAACAACAACAACAATGTCCACAGCAACAACAGCAATGTCCACAGCAGCAACAACAACAATGTCCACAGCAGCAACAGCAATGTCCACAGCAACAACAACAATGTCCACAGCAAGAACAACAACAATGTCCACAGCAAGAACAACAACAATGTCCACAGCAAGAACAACAACAATGTCCACAGCAGCAACAACAACAACAATGTCCACAGCAACAACAACAATGTCCACAGCAGCAACAACAATGTCCACAACAGCAACAACAATGTCCACAGCAGCAACAACAACAACAATGTCCACAGCAACAACAGCAATGTCCACAGCAGCAACAATGTCCACAGCAACAACAACAACAACAATGTCCACAGCAGCAACAACAACAACAATGTCCACAGCAACAACAGCAATGTCCACAACAACAACAATATCCACAGCAACAACAACAATGTCCACAGCAGCAACAACAATGTCCACAGCAGCAACAACAATGTCCACAGCAGCAACAACAACAACAATGTCCACAGCAACAACAGCAATGTCCACAGCAGCAACAATGTCCACAGCAACAACAACAACAACAATGTCCACAGCAGCAACAACAACAACAATGTCCACAGCAACAACAGCAATGTCCACAGCAGCAACAATGTCCACAGCAACAACAACAATGTCCACAGCAGCAACAATGTCCACAGCAACAACAACAACAATGTCCACAGCAACAACAGCAATGTCCACAGCAGCAACAACAACAATGTCCACAGCAACAAACTGACCGTAAGCATCCATGGTTACTCTATGTTTCCTGTTTACAGCTCTCAAAGCATGATGGGAAGTGTAGTTGTGTGTACTCACCATCTTCTCCTCTCTGACCGCCGGGTTACGTAACAGGAAGCAGAGCGGAGCGTACAGGATGTTGATCACTCCGATGAACACCATGAGACACGGGAAGCCCACCGCCTGAACCAGAGCGCCCCCTGTGGAAGGTCCTGGGACAACACACAGATTTATGTTTGTGTGTGTGTGTGTGTGTGTGTGTGTGTGTGTGTGTGTGTGTGTGTGTTACCTATAGCGAAGCCCAAACACAGCGCCACGTCAGCGATGGCGTAGACGCTGCCGTACACAGAGGTGTGCCGGATGTCGACCAGGTAACCCATGATGGCCATCATGGAGGAGTCCACCATACCTGAGGAGGGGGGGGCGACACAGAGTGACATCACAGCTCAGCGCTCCAGTGACATCACAGTGACATCACAGCTCAGCGCTCCTGTGACATCACAGCTCAGCGCTCCAGTGACATCACAGTGACATCACAGCTCATGAACATGACGATGATAGTCACCTATGGCAAAGCCAAGACCTCCGTTTGGTCCAATCAGACCGTAGATACTGGTGGCAAAGGGAACCTGACACACACACACACACACACACACACACACACACACACAATGCATGTTAGTGCAGGTCATCACTTCCTGGACATCATATCTGGACAGGTGAGTGACAGGTGTAACTGACAGGTGTGACTGACAGGTGGTGACTGACAGGTGTGACTGACAGGTGTGACTGACAGGTGTTGACTGACAGGTGTGACTGACAGGTGTTGACTGACAGGTGGTGACTGACAGGTGTGACTGACAGGTGTGACTGACAGGTGTTGACTGACAGGTGTTGACTGACAGGTGTGACTGACAGGTGTGACTGACAGGTGTTGACTGACAGGTGTTGACTGACAGGTGTGACTGACAGGTGTGACTGACAGGTGTGACTGACAGGTGTTGTACTCACACACAGCAGACTGACACCGACGATGAACATGCCTAACATGGAGCAGAGCCACCTGAAGAGAGAGAGAGAGACACATCAACCTGTCTGCCTGTCTGCCTGTCTCTCACACACACACACACACACACACACTGACCGTCCCATCTTATTGGCCATAACTCCGAACAGGTTTGTTCCAATCAGGTACGAGATGCTGGCAGGAAGGAAGGCCACACCTGTGAGACAACACAC
>NC_040023.1:48410114-48426237 GCF_000972845.2 Larimichthys crocea | reverse complement strand
CTGAGTTGACCACCTGGTCGCTCCAAATGTCATCTGTGACCCCACCCACCTGTCAAGTCAAAGCGTCCGCTATTAACCTGCATAACTTTAAGCCTTAATATAAATGTGAAAAGGTGAGTTGTATATAAATTCACCTTCAGTACAGTGTCAGAACGGGAAATTGCATACAGAGACCAAAACTGTTTTTCTTGTAACAGCTGTAAAATGTTTATTTCGCTGTGAAAGTGCCCAATTTGGACATGGGGACTTATTGCGACTGCGATCACTTCTGGAGCCCGCCTCAGTGGTGGGAGTCGTTAGAGGAACTGCAGGTTGGTCACAGACGTTTCATAAATCTACAGGTGATGCATCGGTCATCACCTTTGTCGGTAAAATGACTCAAAGCGCTTCACAGACACGTCTCTTCACACACAGGTTGTTGGGTTTCAGTATCTTGCCCAATGGGACGACCCGCGATGTTCTGATTGTGGACGACCCCACTCACAGAATGTGTGTGTGTGCCACTCCACCGACCACAGTGAAAGCCGCATGTTGTCGAGCAGCAGCAAGCGACCCCAACACGACAGGACGAGTTGCGGAGGACCCGCGACTGTGATGGAGCACCGCCCTGTCTGCACACACACACCACACACATCCCCACTACACACAAACCACACTCTCACACACACCACACAATTATAAATACATGTCAATGCTAAGCTAACAGATCCGCGTGACGATCTAAAACCGATTATCGTGAAAGTTTTTTCGGTCCTGTGTAACAAGAAGCTTGTCGTATCACAGCTGACTCTTAATAGTCTGTTTCAGTCTTTATGCTAAGCTAAGGAATCACCACGCGGCACGGAGGGACAGCAGCCAGCCGCCGCAGCGAGCACGCGTATCAGCAGCACCCATCAGCAGCAGGCCGCACGCAGCAGCTACCAGCAGTCAGCAGCAGCGGCATCCTCATGCCCGCGCAGCACCAGCATCGGCAGCACCACACGCACCAACGATCACATTCCTCACCAGCACCAGCAGCAGACAGCAGACAGCAGCAGCACCAGCAGCGCAGCAGGCAGCAGCAGCACGCAGCACCAGCGCCAGCACCAGCAGCAGCACCGCACCAGCACCAGCACCAGCACCATCACCAGCATCACCAGAACCAGCACCATCACCAGCATCAGAGCACCAGGCACCAGGCACCAGTCAGCCGCATCATCATCAGCAGCATCACCATCATCATCATCATCACCATCACCATCATCATCATCATCATCACCATCACCATCATCATCACCATCATCATCATCATCACCATCATCATCATCATCATCATCATCATCATCACCATCATCATCATCATCAGCCTCAGCTGCTGCTAATTAGCCAGTGTAAGTAAGTTTAAATAACTCTAAAACAGAGGCGACAGCACAGGGTGAAGTGTTCGTGCTTGTTAAAAAGATCTTTGACGTGTTTTAAACCGAGTGCAGAGTTTGTGGTGAAACCTTCAACAGAGATGATGAACCAAACGAAATGAGTTCAGTTTTCATTGAAGCCACTGTTTTCTCTCCGTGGTGCAGTCCAGTGTTTCCGTTTGGTCTCGTGGAAAGGTTGTTTTTTTACAACTGATCCCAGACGTAGCATGTACAATGAAAACAGAACAGGGCCGAGAATAGATCCCTGTGGCACCCCACTGTTTGCCTGGTAACACCTAAACCACTGGAGAGCGGTGCCGCGGAGGCCAACCTGCTGCTCTAGGTCTATAGAAGCAGACTTGACCCAACAGAACTCAGAACCTCCGGACACGGTATCAGTGAAGACACAAACTCTTGGCAGGCTGCAGTGGAGGCATCGGACAGGACAGCGGGGCTCGGATTAACGACAGAACCAAAAGTATTAAAAGCAGTGTTGGATGGTGAGAGCTGTTGGCTGTAACGGAGGACAAATATTTGGACTCGGTGCCAGACTTCCCTGAACCAGGATCCAGGCTGCACTGTGGTCTGAGCGGGCGGGCGTGGTCGCTCAGCCAGGATCGGACCTTTGGAGTTTTTAGTGAAACAACATTTGACGTGTTTGTCTCAGACTGTGTGAAACATCATGAATAAACTATGAAGATTATTATTATTAGAAGGTTTTATACAAAGAAAAGAAGAACGACTGTGTGAAGGCTCGGCCCGTGCTGTGGCAGCCGAGGGTTCGAGTCCGACCTGCGTCTCTCTGTGTCACTCAGCTGTCTGATCAAAATCTAAATAATCTTTATACGAAGAATGAAACTTTTCAACACGTCACGTTAGTGTGAACATGAGCTGACCGTCTGTTCTGACTGCTGATTGGCTGATAGGCTCTTTCCTGCTCGCTAACATGGTTATCACACACACACACACACACACACACACACACACACACACTCCTTTTATTCTCTTATCTCGTCCATCTCGTCTCTCTCTCTGTCTGATGACAAACTGACCTGAAATCTAATTTAGTTTTTTTGTTTTTTTGTTTTTTTGGATCGACGCAGCAGAACAGGAAGTCCCCATATTGTCAATAAACCAACAGAAACACAGACACACACACACACACACACACACACACACACTCTCTCTCACACACACACACACACACACACACACACACACACTCACACACACACACACACTCTGCCAGGTGAGTCTAAATACAAACAAGCATCACATTATATAAACAAAAGAGAATAGGTTATTTATACATAAACAATATTAAAGATTTCAAAATAAAAGATAAATAATTCATAGACAAACAATAAACAGAAACATAAATCTATGAGAAACAAAACTTTAAAATAAAATAATAACTCTGAATGGAAAAACAACAAATGAATAAATACAGATGAAGATGAATCAGAATGAAAACTAATGAAATAAATCAGAATAAAATCAAATGTGACGAGAGACTCGACTCTTACCTGAACAACGCTCGACTGCTTCTGTCAGCTGCTGACGGAAAGATTATATACATGACCTGAGAGGAGGAGAAGGGGAGGAGGAGGAGGAGGAGGGGAGGAGGAGAGGACAGAGGAGAGGAGGAGAGGGGAGGAGGAAAGGAGGAGGAGAGGGGAGGAGGAGAGGGGAGGAGAGGAGGAGGAAAGGAGAGGAGGAGAGGAGGCAGGAAGGAAGGGAGGATGTTTCCTCTCTTTTATTTTGATAAAAACAGAACATATGGAGACGTACACACACACACACACACACACACAAAAGCAACACTAACGATACACCCTCTGACCTGTGTGTGTGTGTCTGTGTGTGTGTGTCTGTGTGTGTGTGTGTGATAAGGTCTTCAGCCTGCAGGTTGTTCCAGGGTTTCAATAAAAGGACAACAGATGCCCTCAATTACTCTGACACACACACACACACACACACATACACACACACACACACACATACACAGCAGGTCTGTTTACACTGCTGTGTATGTGTGTGTGTGTGTGTGTGTGTGTGTGTGTGTGACGTGCTTCATGTATGTTTGTAGAACTCAGCTCATACGTGTAGAAACACACGACACAGAGACAGAGTAAAAGTACTGGATTACTGGATTACTGGTGTCATCGTGCTGCGTTCAAAGTCTTACAATGAACTGGGAATTACAAACATGAACACAGCTGCAGCTAACCTGCCGTTAGCATGCTAACAGAACCGGGCTCAGCAGCCAGACCGGACCGGGTTGGACCTCAGCCTCTGAGTCCAACAGAGAACAATGTGAGAGCACAGAGGAGACTTACAGACTTCATGATCTTATTTAACATGAGTGACAGTTTGTCTTTATTACAAAACTCAAAGACAAACAGACAAACTCAGATCACACACGTCTGCTGTGTTCACTGTTAGACTGGACACTGCTGGTTCAGAGGTTCTGTTGCTGTGTTCACTGTTAGACTGGACACTGCCGGTTCAGAGGTTCTGTCGCTGTGTTCACTGTTAGACTGGACACTGCCGGTTCAGAGGTTCTGTCGCTGTGTTCACTGTTAGACTGGACACTGCCGGTTCAGAGGTTCTGTCGCTGTGTTCACTGTTAGACTGGACACTGCCGGTTCAGAGGTTCTGTCGCTGTGTTCACTGTTAGACTGGACACTGCCGGTTCAGAGGTTCTGTCGCTGTGTTCACTGTTAGACTGGACACTGCCGGTTCAGAGGTTCTGTCGCTGTGTTCACTGTTAGACTGGACACTGCCGGTTCAGAGGTTCTGTCGCTGTGTTCACTGTTAGACTGGACACTGCCGGTTCAGAGGTTCTGTCGCTGTGTTCACTGTTAGACTGGACACTGCCGGTTCAGAGGTTCTGTCGCTGTGTTCACTGTTAGACTGGACACTGCCGGTTCAGAGGTTCTGTCGCTGTGTTCACTGTTAGACTGGACACTGCCGGTTCAGAGGTTCTGTCGCTGTGTTCACTGTTAGACTGGACACTGCCGGTTCAGAGGTTCTGTCGCTGTGTTCACTGTTAGACTGGACACTGCCGGTTCAGAGGTTCTGTCGCTGTGTTCACTGTTAGACTGGACACTGCCGGTTCAGAGGTTCTGTCGCTGTGTTCACTGTTAGACTGGACACTGCCGGTTCAGAGGTTCTGTCGCTGTGTTCACTGTTAGACTGGACACTGCCGGTTCAGAGGTTCTGTCGCTGTGTTCACTGTTAGACTGGACACTGCCGGTTCAGAGGTTCTGTCGCTGTGTTCACTGTTAGACTGGACACTGCCGGTTCAGAGGTTCTGTCGCTGTGTTCACTGTTAGACTGGACACTGCCGGTTCAGAGGTTCTGTCGCTGTGTTCACTGTTAGACTGGACACTGCCGGTTCAGAGGTTCTGTCGCTGTGTTCACTGTTAGACTGGACACTGCTGGTTCAGAGGTTCTGTCGCTGTGTTCACTGTTAGACTGGACACTGCCGGTTCAGAGGTTCTGTCGCTGTGTTCACTGTTAGACTGGACACTGCCGGTTCAGAGGTTCTGTCGCTGTGTTCACTGTTAGACTGGACACTGCCGGTTCAGAGGTTCTGTCGCTGTGTTCACTGTTAGACTGGACACTGCCGGTTCAGAGGTTCTGTCGCTGTGTTCACTGTTAGACTGGACACTGCCGGTTCAGAGGTTCTGTCGCTGTGTTCACTGTTAGACTGGACACTGCCGGTTCAGAGGTTCTGTCGCTGTGTTCACTGTTAGACTGGACACTGCCGGTTCAGAGGTTCTGTCGCTGTGTTCACTGTTAGACTGGACACTGCCGGTTCAGAGGTTCTGTCGCTGTGTTCACTGTTAGACTGGACACTGCCGGTTCAGAGGTTCTGTCGCTGTGTTCACTGTTAGACTGGACACTGCCGGTTCAGAGGTTCTGTCGCTGTGTTCACTGTTAGACTGGACACTGCCGGTTCAGAGGTTCTGTCGCTGTGTTCACTGTTAGACTGGACACTGCCGGTTCAGAGGTTCTGTCGCTGTGTTCACTGTTAGACTGGACACTGCCGGTTCAGAGGTTCTGTCGCTGTGTTCACTGTTAGACTGGACACTGCCGGTTCAGAGGTTCTGTCGCTGTGTTCACTGTTAGACTGGACACTGCCGGTTCAGAGGTTCTGTCGCTGTGTTCACTGTTAGACTGGACACTGCCGGTTCAGAGGTTCTGTCGCTGTGTTCACTGTTAGACTGGACACTGCCGGTTCAGAGGTTCTGTCGCTGTGTTCACTGTTAGACTGGACACTGCCGGTTCAGAGGTTCTGTCGCTGTGTTCACTGTTAGACTGGACACTGCCGGTTCAGAGGTTCTGTCGCTGTGTTCACTGTTAGACTGGACACTGCCGGTTCAGAGGTTCTGTCGCTGTGTTCACTGTTAGACTGGACACTGCCGGTTCAGAGGTTCTGTCGCTGTGTTCACTGTTAGACTGGACACTGCCGGTTCAGAGGTTCTGTCGCTGTGTTCACTGTTAGACTGGACACTGCCGGTTCAGAGGTTCTGTCGCTGTGTTCACTGTTAGACTGGACACTGCCGGTTCAGAGGTTCTGTCGCTGTGTTCACTGTTAGACTGGACACTGCCGGTTCAGAGGTTCTGTCGCTGTGTTCACTGTTAGACTGGACACTGCCGGTTCAGAGGTTCTGTCGCTGTGTTCACTGTTAGACTGGACACTGCCGGTTCAGAGGTTCTGTCGCTGTGTTCACTGTTAGACTGGACACTGCCGGTTCAGAGGTTCTGTCGCTGTGTTCACTGTTAGACTGGACACTGCCGGTTCAGAGGTTCTGTCGCTGTGTTCACTGTTAGACTGGACACTGCCGGTTCAGAGGTTCTGTCGCTGTGTTCACTGTTAGACTGGACACTGCCGGTTCAGAGGTTCTGTCGCTGTGTTCACTGTTAGACTGGACACTGCCGGTTCAGAGGTTCTGTCGCTGTGTTCACTGTTAGACTGGACACTGCCGGTTCAGAGGTTCTGTCGCTGTGTTCACTGTTAGACTGGACACTGCCGGTTCAGAGGTTCTGTCGCTGTGTTCACTGTTAGACTGGACACTGCCGGTTCAGAGGTTCTGTCGCTGTGTTCACTGTTAGACTGGACACTGCCGGTTCAGAGGTTCTGTCGCTGTGTTCACTGTTAGACTGGACACTGCCGGTTCAGAGGTTCTGTCGCTGTGTTCACTGTTAGACTGGACACTGCCGGTTCAGAGGTTCTGTCGCTGTGTTCACTGTTAGACTGGACACTGCCGGTTCAGAGGTTCTGTCGCTGTGTTCACTGTTAGACTGGACACTGCCGGTTCAGAGGTTCTGTCGCTGTGTTCACTGTTAGACTGGACACTGCCGGTTCAGAGGTTCTGTCGCTGTGTTCACTGTTAGACTGGACACTGCCGGTTCAGAGGTTCTGTCGCTGTGTTCACTGTTAGACTGGACACTGCCGGTTCAGAGGTTCTGTCGCTGTGTTCACTGTTAGACTGGACACTGCCGGTTCAGAGGTTCTGTCGCTGTGTTCACTGTTAGACTGGACACTGCCGGTTCAGAGGTTCTGTCGCTGTGTTCACTGTTAGACTGGACACTGCCGGTTCAGAGGTTCTGTCGCTGTGTTCACTGTTAGACTGGACACTGCCGGTTCAGAGGTTCTGTCGCTGTGTTCACTGTTAGACTGGACACTGCCGGTTCAGAGGTTCTGTCGCTGTGTTCACTGTTAGACTGGACACTGCCGGTTCAGAGGTTCTGTCGCTGTGTTCACTGTTAGACTGGACACTGCCGGTTCAGAGGTTCTGTCGCTGTGTTCACTGTTAGACTGGACACTGCCGGTTCAGAGGTTCTGTCGCTGTGTTCACTGTTAGACTGGACACTGCCGGTTCAGAGGTTCTGTCGCTGTGTTCACTGTTAGACTGGACACTGCCGGTTCAGAGGTTCTGTCGCTGTGTTCACTGTTAGACTGGACACTGCCGGTTCAGAGGTTCTGTCGCTGTGTTCACTGTTAGACTGGACACTGCCGGTTCAGAGGTTCTGTCGCTGTGTTCACTGTTAGACTGGACACTGCCGGTTCAGAGGTTCTGTCGCTGTGTTCACTGTTAGACTGGACACTGCCGGTTCAGAGGTTCTGTCGCTGTGTTCACTGTTAGACTGGACACTGCCGGTTCAGAGGTTCTGTCGCTGTGTTCACTGTTAGACTGGACACTGCCGGTTCAGAGGTTCTGTCGCTGTGTTCACTGTTAGACTGGACACTGCCGGTTCAGAGGTTCTGTCGCTGTGTTCACTGTTAGACTGGACACTGCCGGTTCAGAGGTTCTGTCGCTGTGTTCACTGTTAGACTGGACACTGCTGGTTCAGAGGTTCTGTCGCTGTGTTCACTGTTAGACTGGACACTGCTGGTTCAGAGGTTCTGTCGCTGTGTTCACTGTTAGACTGGACACTGCTGGTTCAGAGGTTCTGTCGCTGTGTTCACTGTTAGACTGGACACTGCTGGTTCAGAGGTTCTGTCGCTGTGTTCACTGTTAGACTGGACACTGCTGGTTCAGAGGTTCTGTCGCTGTGTTCACTGTTAGACTGGACACTGCTGGTTCAGAGGTTCTGTCGCTGTGTTCACTGTTAGACTGGACACTGCTGGTTCAGAGGTTCTGTCGCTGTGTTCACTGTTAGACTGGACACTGCTGGTTCAGAGGTTCTGTCGCCGTGTTCACTGTTAGACTGGACACTGCTGGTTCAGAGGTTCTGTCGCCGTGTTCACTGTTAGACTGGACACTGCTGGTTCAGAGGTTCTGTCGCCGTGTTCACTGTTAGACTGGACACTGCTGGTTCAGAGGTTCTGTCGCCGTGTTCACTGTTAGACTGGACACTGCTGGTTCAGAGGTTCTGTCGCCGTGTTCACTGTTAGACTGGACACTGCTGGTTCAGAGGTTCTGTCGCCGTGTTCACTGTTAGACTGGACACTGCTGGTTCAGAGGTTCTGTCGCCGTGTTCACTGTTAGACTGGACACTGCTGGTTCAGAGGTTCTGTCGCCGTGTTCACTGTTAGACTGGACACTGCTGGTTCAGAGGTTCTGTCGCCGTGTTCACTGTTAGACTGGACACTGCTGGTTCAGAGGTTCTGTCGCCGTGTTCACTGTTAGACTGGACACTGCTGGTTCAGAGGTTCTGTCGCCGTGTTCGCTGTTAGACTGGACACTGCTGGTTCAGAGATTCTGTCGCCGTGTTCACTGTTAGACTGGACACTGCCGGTTCAGAGGTTCTGTCGCTGTGTTCACTGTTAGACTGGACACTGCCGGTTCGGAGGTTCTGTTCTGGGTTCAGAGGTTGGTACTGTATTCCTGGAAGGGACCGCGTTAATGAAAGTCCGGTCAGTAGTTTGTCTGTAATGACAAACGGCAGAGACCTGCCTGAATTTAACCATGTGGATCCTGATGTCAGCGTCCTCTTCACTGTCCTCTCCTCTGCCATCATGTTCATAGAGACTGTTGAGCCCGGTTACACTGCCCACTCGCCCAGCTCCTGTTCTGGCACGACACCAGCTCTGCTCCCTCCTTCTTCTTCTTCAAACACTGCCCCGGTGTTCTGAGCTCACAGTCCGTCTAACAAACTGAGCTAACATGAGCTAACAGCAGCTACAGTTGGCAGCAGGTTACTTCACTGTCCATCAGGAAACTCTGTAAATCACAGAGATCCAGTTCCAGGACAGGAAGTATCCTAATGTTTTGGGGGAGGTTTAGCGTCTCCTCTTGTGATTGGCTGGGGCAGCTGTCACTCAAACAAACAAACACACCTGGACATTCTCTCTGACTGTTTATTGGAAGAACGATTGTTGGATTTGAGTGTTCAGAGCTGAGATTAGTGTTCACCTGTTCAGTGTCATCATGAGACGGATTCACTTCTGTCTGTTAATCACCCGTAAACACACACACATCCGCCACACACACACACCTTCAGCTCTAATGAGTCTTTATTGTAACATTTAAACCACATAAAGCAAAACCACACACACACACACACACACACAGTGCCTCAGACTCTACCTGTCTCGTGTCTCCAGGTGTGTTTTAATCTCTCTGTGGTCTCTGCGGTGTCACGTATCAAACGTCCCGCCTCACCTGAGGCCACGAGGCTTCCAGGAAGGAAGCAGAGGCGGCGCTGTCTCCGCCGACTGATGCGGTCGAGCTTCAAACGCACCTTCAAAACTTCTGAGGGACAGGCACCTGAAAGAGGACGGATCAGAGGGGAGGGGAGGGGTATAAAACCAACGCACCTGAGTGCAGCAGCCAGGTGGAGACACTCAGAGAGGAGACATCAGAGTCTGAAGGAGCCGATCCAGGTACTGATAACTGACAAGAAACCAGTGATCGATCGGTTGGACCATGTGGATGTGGCGTAGCTTCCTGTGTGTGTCTCTGGTCTGTGGACTCGCTCTGGACTCCAACACCATCAGGTCGTCCAAAGAGGCCACGCAGCACAGCTCCGAGGTAAGAGGCTCACAGGGATTTGTAGTTTGATGATCAGGGGACGTCACGGAGACTACGTCCAGGTTTTAGACAGTCTGCGGGGACGTCACAGAGACTACGTCCAGGTTTTAGACAGTCTGCAGGGACGTCACGGAGACTACGTCCAGGTTTTAGACAGTCTGTGTGGACGTCTCAGAGACTACGTCCAGGTTTTAGACAGTCTGTGTGGACGTCATGGAGAATGGTTGTTGAAGTAAAAATGGTACAGTCGTAGTCTTGTAGTATTTGTATTTGTATTTGTCTTTGTATTTGTCTTTGTATTTGTATTTGTATTTGTATTTGTATTTGTATTTGTAGTATTGTTGGTGGTCATAAAAAAGTCGACAGTATTTTTAAAGAGGCTAAATGTCTGTTAGCTGTTAGCCTGCTGATAACTGCCGACCTGTCCAATAGGATCGTTCCCATGGCGACCAGGTGGAGCGTCCCATACGGAGCCGGACAGAGACAAACTCAAACAGCCGAGAGACACCAACACCATGTTCAACACCTGACTGCTACGTACCACAGGTGAGACAGACAGACAGACAGACAGACAGACGACAGACGACAGACAGACAGACAGACAGACAGGTTCATGTACTCTTTGTGTCTTCTGTCTCAGAGTGGAGGATGCAGTAACAGGCCTAAGTGGAGAGCGTCGGCTCAGGACAGAGCGGTGGACGCAGAGACAGACAGAGAGAACCAGGACAGCTTCAACAGGACGAAAGGTGAGTGATGGAACACACACCTGAACTTCAGTGAACACACTCTGTCCTGTAGAGGAATCACAGTGTGTGTGTGTGTGTGTGTGTGTGTGTGTGTGTGTGTGTGCAGCTCCTGCCATGTCGAGCTGTGTGCGGTCCAGTGACTGTGCTCCGGGCCTGTGCTGTGCCCGGTACGTGACGGGTGGCCGGCGGTGTCAGCGGATCCCGGTGGAGGGCGAGGCGTGTACGCTGCGCATCAAGCGCGGGACGAAGCTGGAACGCTGCGACTGCGACGCCGGGCTGACCTGCACCGCCGTCAGCCGGGCGGAGTCAGGCAAGGCCAAGGGGCAGGGCGTGTGCCGGCCCCGCCCGAGGCCGGCCCACAGGAACACAAGGCATTCTGGGAAGAAGAGGCGGACGGCGGACAGCTGCTGACAGACTCTGTAGATTTAATTTAACACGTCAGGTGACGTCATCGCCGTGTTGGAGGTCGACTGTTGATGTAGATGTTTGTGTATCAAACGGTGGCCCGGGGCCCGGTCAGGGCCTCCGTCTGTTTACATGGTTTAAATAAAGATGCAGATGATCCAAACTGTGGCTGCTGTCGTCACTCGGTGACACACATGAACACTCCACGCCTCACCCTCTGAGTTTGGTCTGTCCGCTCTGGGACCCGCTCACACACTGATGGATGTGTGGACGTGTAACAGCAGCGTGTTTAAATCTGATCAGTTATTACTGACGTTCACCTGTGAACAGGTGTTCATCTCTCCTGTTGGATTCATGCTCAGCACATGGAGCTGCTCGCTCCATCACGTTATGAGTCAACATGACGCCGTGATGTTTGCTCCACCATGCTTCAGCAGGGTTTGGTCCACGGACACGGAGACGTTGTCCAGACCCAAACAGAAGAATGTTGCTTCCATCAGTCCAATACATGTTGTTCCATGTCTCTTCAGCACGTGGAGTTTCGTAACCATGCAGCTTCACGTAGACGTCTTCTGATGGTCAGTTTGAAGACGTCATGTTGACGTGATGGAGCGAGCAGCTCAATCAACAAATCAATCAGTTAAATGTTTTCTTCATGTTCTCATTTAAAGACTTCTGAATGTTTGTGTGGAAATAAAAAGTGTTTTCAGGTTTACTGACTTCAAAACAACCGGAGGTTCATGACTCCAGTCTGAGTCCGACTTTGTACTTGTACGACCACATCGAGGTTTGATCTGCTCACGTAACGCTGTGAGCCCATCACAACAAACCACACGAGTCTGAGTCTGAGTCCAGTCCGTTGTTACGTGTCGTACAGACTCTACGATAACTTGAGCTCCTGCAGAGAGACCATGATGACATCACTGATGACGGACATGATCCAGACTGACTGAAGGCTCAATGAGATCACAGACAGGAGCAGCTGAAGTGTGAGGAGGAGGTTCAACATCTGACCAGGCTCCTCCTGGACTCCTCACTTTGGAGGAGAGACCCAGAACCTTCAGAACCTTCTAGAGGGACTACATGGTCCATCCAGTCTGTGACCACCTCGAGGAGGATGGAGGTCAGTCCATGTGCAGCTGCAGAGCGCCCTCTGCTGGACGCTTCAACAAATTAATGTGCTATTTTATTTTTATTTCAGTATGAAACTAATAAAAATATGACTCTTCAGTTTGTTTCTATAAAATCATCTGCAGTCGGATCTGAAACATCTTCATGAACATTCAGTTTGTGGAAGAACTTCAGATTAACCCTAATGTGATTTACAAGATCAATCATCTCAGAGTTCAGACACTGAAAATATCTTAATGTTACGTCCACGTTACACCAGCTTCAGTGTTTATTAAAAACATTTACATTCTCCAGGGTCCGAGTCTGTCACCTGTTCAGTCACACCTCCGAACCCGTTAACGTTTGGAGGCGTTGACCCCTGAGCCTGTTATCTAATGAACTTTAAACTGACGACTCCGTTACATTCAAACTTTAACGAGTTCATGAACAGACTCGTCACTGATCACCTTTAAAGCTCGTCATGTGACGGACACGTGAACACCTGATGGGTCGACCTGAAGCTGAGCGGGCGTCATCAGGATCCGTCCACATCTTTAATCGCTGACCCTTACTGTGGAGGTGATGTTACAGGTGGAGGTGACGTGTTACAGGTGGAGGTGACAAACGAGTCGACACGTTTTGTCGTCAAGGCAACTTTTCCGTTTTATTTCTTCATTTTTTGACTCAACAGAAAACCGTTTGGACTCTTTGAAACAAACGTTAATGCAAAAGAAACGTTAAGTCACAAATGCACAAACATGATCCAACTGAATAAAAAAGAGGGGCGGGGTCAGGGGCTCCATCAATAGGAATGTTGAATGGGAAGGGGGCGGGGCTTGGAGTCTAGCAGGGGCGTGGCTACAGGACAAGCAGAAAGGGTTAAGTGCTGAGCTCAGAGCTGCCCGCAGTCGGCGATGGCGATCTTCGTCGAGGTCTTGCCGCTCTGGGAGCCCTTCTCCTCCATCTTGTTCACCACGTCCATCCCCTCCACCACCTTCCCGAACACCACGTGCTTCCCGTCGAGCCTGCGGGCGGAGACGGACCAATCAAATGTGACACCAACGGTACAGACAACCAATCACGGTCCTCGTGTGTAAACGAGCCTGCGTGCTCTTACCAGGTAGTCTTGGATGTGCAGATGAAGAACTGGGACCCGTTGGTGTTGGGCCCGGCGTTGGCCATGGACAGGATGCCGGGGCCGGTGTGCTTCAGGTTGAAGTTCTCGTCGGCAAACTTGTTGCCGTAGATGGACTTTCCACCGGTTCCGTTGTGGTTGGTGAAGTCACCGCCCTGAACGTTGAACAAACGTTAAAGTTACAGAGCAGAACGTTCAGATAACCATCATGAAGGTGCGGGTCGTCCGCAGACTCACCTGGCACATGAAGTCGGGGATGATGCGGTGGAAGATGGAGCCCTTGTAGCCGAAGCCCTTCTCGCCGGTGCACAGGGCGCGGAAGTTCTCGGCCGTCTTGGGCACCTCGCTGGCATAAAGCTGAGGAAGCAGAAAGGAACACGGCCCGCGGGTCAGAGTCAAGAAACAATGTGTGGCCGCGAGCCAAACAGCTTCACGCACTTTGTCCTGTGCTGCAGCTGGACCCCTGCCAGCTCAGCACCACCTCTGCAGCAGCTAAGAATAACTCCACCCGCTTTAAAGACGGGCCCGTTAAAGCATGGCGAGCTCAGAGCGGGGACGGGTTCTGTCACAGGGTTCTGTCACAGTCACGGGGTTCTGTCACAGTCACAGTCACGTGGTTCTGTCACAGTCACGGGTTCTGTCACGTGGTTCTGTCGCGGTGACGGGGTTCTGTCACGGTGGAGTAATGCAGCACTGCACCACACGCAGCTGCGTGCTCAGAGCCCGGGCGGGGGCTGCAGCACCTGCTCAGCTGTGGCACCACCCAGACCTCCACCATGCAGATCTCATTACCCTGAACACGCACGAGCCGGGTCCAGGTTTAGACCCGAGCCCGGTGGGGCCGCCCCAGACCGGGACACAAAATGGCCGGACGCGTTATCAGCGGTTACCGGCTCCGTTATGTAACGTCCTGCTGAATCATGGCGGCTCCGTTAACCGAACATCCGCATTGTTTCAGTCACGCACTTAGCCCCGCCTCCCCGGTGGAACTTTCCAGAACTGCTCGGCACCGGAACCGTCAAACACTTATATATATAAATAATAAATAATAAATATAATAAATATAATTGACCCGCGTTATGTGTAATCACAGCGGGCACGCGCCGGGCTGTTTCCCGCGCTCCGCTGAAGGCCGCGAGACGCTGCAACACAAAGAACAGCGCGAGCTGCGCAGTGCGCATGCGCAGAGCGTGACTGGCCGCACGGTTAGCATTAGCATCTCGGAGCTAGCCGCCGATGGAAAAGTACTGCTGCCCGGTGAGAGCGCCCGGTACCGGGCCCGACATGACGACCGGCCGGGGTCTGAACGGGGCCTACAGCTAACGTTAGCACCGAGCTAACGGGCTGTTACAGTTTAAACAGGCTCACTCGGTAAAAACAGCCGGTAACGGGAATATTAACCGTCACGACTACGGAACATAAACATGTGAGCGCCGTTATCCGCGTGCAGCGCCGTTATCCGGTGCCTCAGCTCGCGCGGCGCTGGCAGCCAGCCACACGCACGTGCACACGGTTCATTCAAGACAATCAAACCGGGACAGCTCGGTTACCGTTAGCCCCGCAGGCTAAACCCAGAACACGGCCAGCACCGGGAGCCGCTGGTTGATCCACCCGCAGCCCCGAAGTAACGAACCGATCACAGAGACACAAAGCGGGCCGGGACCGAGCGGACCGGGACCGAGCGGAGGTCTGACCGACCGGCCGCACAACGAAGCACACAGACCGGGTTACCTCCATCACAATCCGGCCGACCGGGGCGCCGCCAGCGGTGATGTCGAAGTACACTCTCGGGTTGGCCATCTTCAGCAGCGGGGCGGACTGAACGGTTCCGGTGAGGACGCGGGCGGCCACAAGGATCCGAAAAAGATGGCGGCATGCCGTCCACCTTTATATAGCACGCGGGGGGGCGGCGGCGAATCACAACCAGCCAGTCGGCAACGCTGGGGTGTTTGATTGGCAGCTGTGTTGTCCAATCAGCAGCCAGACCAGGTCCCTACATGGGCAGACAGACGTAACGGTACCTCAGAGTGGACCGAGTCACGGCGCGAGCCGGCCAGCACCGCCCCGCTCCGGTGTCCCGGGCGGATAACTTCAAACTCAGTTCCGGAGCAGCGCGCGCCGCGGATCACTGACAGCGCGCGCAGTGCACGCGGTGGGTCCCGCAGTCCGCGCGCGTTCTGGCTTTGAGAAGGGGGGGTGCGCGGTCACGCGGTCAGGGCGCGGTCACGCGGTCAGGGCGCGGTCTGTCCATGGTCCATAAAGTTAACACGGACCGTTGACGTCACGAGTTAGTCTGAGTGGATTTAAACCGAGTTAACGTCAAAGAGCGGGAGGCGGAGTCTAGTTACTTTGTGTGTTTGAACCAATCAGAAGCCTCCGTCCAACACAGGAAGTGCTAAGAATATTAATAATGAAAAAAACGTGCAGTTCCTCAAACGTCCACTTGGGTCAGTCTCCATAAGTCCACATGTCTCCATAAGTCCACATGTCTCCATAAGTCCACATGTCTCCCTAAGTCCATGTCTCCATAAGTCCACATGTCTCCATAAGTCCACATGTCTCCATAAGTCCACATGTCTCCATAAGTCCATGTCTCCATAAGTCCACATGTCTCCATAAGTCCACATGTCTCCATAAGTCCACATGTCTCCATAAGTCCACATGTCTCCCTAAGTCCATGTCTCCATAAGTCCACATGTCTCCATAAGTCCACATGTCTCCATAAGTCCACGTCTCCATAAGTCCATGTTTCCATAAGTCCACATGTTTCCATAAGTCCACATGTCTCCATAAGTCCACATGTCTCCACAAGTCCACATGTCTCCATAAGTCCACATGTCTCCA
>NC_040023.1:48393716-48410083 GCF_000972845.2 Larimichthys crocea | reverse complement strand
TATAATAAATATAATTGACCCGCGTTATGTGTAATCACAGCGGGCACGCGCCGGGCTGTTTCCCGCGCTCCGCTGAAGGCCGCGAGACGCTGCAACACAAAGAACAGCGCGAGCTGCGCAGTGCGCATGCGCAGAGCGTGACTGGCCGCACGGTTAGCATTAGCATCTCGGAGCTAGCCGCCGATGGAAAAGTACTGCTGCCCGGTGAGAGCGCCCGGTACCGGGCCCGACATGACGACCGGCCGGGGTCTGAACGGGGCCTACAGCTAACGTTAGCACCGAGCTAACGGGCTGTTACAGTTTAAACAGGCTCACTCGGTAAAAACAGCCGGTAACGGGAATATTAACCGTCACGACTACGGAACATAAACATGTGAGCGCCGTTATCCGCGTGCAGCGCCGTTATCCGCGTGCAGCGTCCGTATCCGGTGCCTCAGCTCGCGCGGCGCTGGCAGCCACCACACGCACGTGCACACGGTTCATTCAAGACAATCAAAACCGGGACAGCTCGGTTACCGTTAGCCCCGCAGGCTAAACCCAGAACACGGCCCGCCACCGGGAGCCGCTGGTTGATCCACCCGCAGCCCCGAAGTAACGAACCGATCCAGAGACCACAAGCGCGGCCGGGACCGAGCGGACCGGACCGAGCGGAGGTCTGACCGGCCGGCCGACACACGAAGCACCACAGACCGGGTTACCTCCATCACAATCCGGCCGACCGGGGCGCCGCCAGCTGTGAGTCGAAGTACACTCTCGGGTTGGCCATCTTCAGCAGCGGGGCGGATGAACGGTTCCGGTGAGGACGCGGGCGGCCACAAGGATCCGAAAAAGATTGCGGCATGCCGTCCACCTTATATAGCACGCGGGGGCGGCGGCGAATCACAACCAGCCATCGGCACAACGCTGGGGTGTTTGATTGGCAGCTGTGTTGTCCAATCAGCAGCCAGACAGGTCCCTACATGGGCAGACAGACGTAACGGTACCTCAGAGTGGACCGAGTCACGGCGCGAGCCGGCCAGCACCGCCCCGCTCCGGTGTCCCGGGCGGATAACTTCAAACTCAGTTCCGGAGCAGCGCGCGCCGCGGATCACTGACAGCGCGCGCAGTGCACGCGGTGGGTCCCGCAGTCCGCGCGCGTTCTGGCTTTGAGAAGGAGGGGGGGGGGGGGGTGCGCGTCACGCGGTCAGGGCGCGGTCACGCGGTCAGGGCGCGGTCTGTCCATGGTCCATAAAGTTAACCGGACCGTTGACGTCACGAGTTAGTCTGATGGATTTAAACCGAGTTAACGTCAAAGAGGGGAGCGGAGTCTAGTTACTTTGTGTGTTTGAACCAATCAGAAGCCTCCGTCCAACACAGGAAGTGCTAAGATTTAATAATGAAAAAACGTGCAGTTCCTCAACAGTCCAGTCCACTGAGGTCAGATGTCTCCATAAGTCCACATGTCTCCATAAGTCCCACATGTCTCCATAAGTCCACATGTCTCCACAAGTCACATGTCTCCACAAGTCCCACATGTCTCCATAAGTCCATCCATGTCCCATAAGTCCATCGTTCTCCATAAGTCAGTCCACGTCTTCCATAAGTCCATGTTTCCATAAGTCCACATGGTCTCCATAAGTCCACATGTCTCCACAGCAGAAATAAACAGTTCTGGTCTCTGTCACTGGGACACAAAAAGAAATACTGCTGCTAGCATGCTAACAGAACCAGGCTCAGCAGCCGGACCGGGTTGGACCTCAGCCTCCGAGTCCAACAGGGACTAACGTGACAGCACCGAGGAGACCTACAGACGCCATGATGGAAACAGGGGAGCTAAAGCTAACATAAACAAACTAACCAGCAACAACAGGATCAGCTGGTTGGAGCTAATGCTACGTAGCTAACTGGCTAACGTAGCACTAAATATAGCTAACAGTGCTAATGCTAACAGTGTAATGCTACAGTAGCAATGCTAACAGTAGCTACATGCTACAGTAGCTAATGCTAACAAGAAACACAGTAGCTAACTGCTAACAGTAGCAATGTACAATAGCTAATCTAACAGGCTAATGCTACTAGCTAATACTAACGTAGCACCATTACTCGCTAAGTAGCAGGATGCTAACTGTGGTCAGCTCAGTTAGCCGTGGCTAACTGAGCTGACAGGAGCCAAACCCGGCAAGAAAACCAAACAGATCAGATTTTATTTGTACAGCCAAAGTCACAAAGTCCATTTTCCTCTGAGGCTTTCAATCTGTACAGGGAGTGACACCCCTCTGTCCTTAGACCCTCGTTCCAGTGAGGAAAAACTTGCCCACAAAAACCTTTAACAGGGAAAAAGGTGGAAGAAACCTCAGGAAGAGCCACAGAGGAGGGATCCCTCTCCCAGGACGGACAGACGTGCAATGAGATGTCAGTGTACAGGAAAACTCAAACACAAACCTATTGTACAATTACAATGACTGATAAAATGACAATGAATTACAATGACTGATAAAATGACAATGAATTACACATGATGATAAAATGACAATGAATTACAATGAATGATAAAATGACAATGAATTCAAATGACTGATAAAAATGACAATGAACTTACAAATGACTGATAAAATGACAATGAATCCAATGAATGATAAATGACAATGAATTACAAGAATGATAAAATGACAATGAATTACAATGACTGATAAATGACACACATGAATTACAATGACTGATAAAATGACAATGAATTACAATGACTGATAAAATGATTACAGTAGCAGATATGCAGCAATAATGACAGTAGTAATATGTGTAGTGGACGTCATGCAGGATCACAGCAGCAGCCACGATCCACAAGAACCTGCTGGACGACAGAGACAGAAACTCCAGGGAAGAAGTTTAGTTAGTGACATGATTAATGAGACATGTCCACAGATGGGGAGAGAGAGAGAGAGAGAGGCGAGAGAGGAGAGAGGGAGAGGGAGGGTGTTTCAGTAAAGGGAGATGTGTGCATCTTCAACCAATACCGCGCCTGACTAGGCATAACCCTGGGGGAGGGTGGAGTCCCCCGGCAGTCTAATCCTATGGCAGCATCACTAAGGGATGACCTGAGCCAGCACTAACTATAAGCTCTATCAAAGAGGAAAGTCTTCAGTCTACTCTTAAAGGTGTTGACCGTGTCTGCCTCCTGAACCCAGAATGGTATTTGTTCCACAGAGAGGAGCCTGATAGCTGAAAGCTCTGGCTCCCAATCTACTTTTGGAAAACTATAGGAACCACAAGGAACCCCAAAGAACCACAAGGAACCCAGCGTCCTGAGAGCGCAGTGTTCTAGAGGGGTAATAAGGTTTATGAGCTCTTTTAGATATGATGGTGCCTGACCATGAAGAGCTTTTAAGTAAGGAGAAGAATTTAAATTCTATTCTAGATTTAATATGGAGCCATGCAAGGAAGCCAGAATGGGAGAGATGTGATCTCTGATCTTGGTTCCTGTCAGAACTCGTGCAGGCAGCATTCTGAATTAACTGCAAAGTTCCTCAGGGACTTATTGGAGCGCCTGATAACAAAGGTTACATAGTCCAGCCTTGAAGTAAAATGTGTGGACTAGTTTTTCTGCATCGCCTGAGAGACAATGCGTTCGATTTTAGCGATGTTACGTAAGTGGAAGAATGCAGTCCTCGAAATTTGTTTCATGTGACGTTAAAGGACAAATCCTGATCAAAAACAACTCCAAGATTCTTTACAGTGGAGCTGGAGGCCAGGGTGATCCCATCTAAAGTAACTAAGTCTCTAGAAAGAGTTTCTGAGTGTTGGGTTCCAATTACAAGAACTTCAGTTTTGTCTGAATTTAACATCAGAAAAATTGTCGGTCATCCAACTTTTTATATCCTTAAGGCACTGCTTGGAGTTTAGTTAACTGATTGGTTGCCAGGCTTGATCGATAAACATAATTGTTCATCACGCATAACAATGAAAATTGATAGAATGATTCCTAATGATGTTCCCTAAAGGAAGCATATATAAACTGATAGAAGTGGTCCTATGTACAGAACCTTGTGGGACTCCATGACAACTTTGTCTGCATGGACGATTCATCATTGACGTGAACAAACTGAGATCGATCTAAGAAATCGCTACTTAAACCAGCTTAGGGCGGTTCCTTTGATGCCAGTTTGATGTTCCAGTCTCTTAAAAGAATTTGATGGTCAATGGTGTCAAATGCAGCACTAAGATCTAACAGGACAAGTACAGAGATGAGTCCTTTGTCTGATGCCATTAGGAGGTCATTTGTAACTTTGACTAATGCGGTCTCTGTGCTATGATGCACTCTAAATCCTGACTGAAAATCCTCAAATGACTATTGTTATGGGAACGTCACACAGCTGATTAGCTACAGCTTTCTCAAGTATCTTAGACAGAAAGGGAAGGTTTGATATCGGTCTGTAGTTGGCTAAGACCTCTGGGTCTAGAGTGGGCTTTTTAAGAAGAGGTTTAATTACAGCTACCTTAAAGGACTGTGGTACATTCCTGATAATAAAGACAGATTAATCATATCCAATAAGAATTACTTAACTACAGGTAAAACTTCCTTGAGCAACTGGTTGGATGGGGTCTAAGAGACGGTTGATGGGCTTAGCTGCAGAATGATTAAGTTATTTGATGAAGGTCGATGGGGGAAAAACAGTCTAAATACATTCAGGTTTTACAGCTGTTTCAAACTTGCTATCAGAATGCAGATCAAGCCTGTTGAGGCAAGCGGTGATGGATTTTGTCTCTAATAGTTATAATCTTATCATTAAAGGCTCATGAAGTCATTGCTACTTAGACCTAAAGGAATAGATGGTTCAGTAGAGCTGTGATTCTCTGTTAGCCTGGCTACAGTGCTGAAGAGAAACCTGGGGTTGTTCTTATTCTCCTCAATTAAAAAAGAGTAATAGGCTGCTCTGGCCTACGGAGAGCCTTCCTGTATGTTTTCAGATTATCTTGCCAGGCTAGATGAGATCTTCCAGTTTGTCCGATTTGCGTCAGATTTCGTGCCTCTTGCTTTAATTTACGAGTCTGCTGGCTATACCATGGTGCTAGCCTTCTTTGTTAATTATCTTCTTTTTCAGAGGTGCAATAGAGTCTAGAGTTGTCCGTAATGAGCCTGTAATACTATCAAACAAGATGGTCTATTTGTGGGTGGCTAAAGGAAGTAGACAAGTCCTCTGTTACAGTTAGACATGGCATTGAATTCAATGCTGAAGGAATCACTTCCTTAAATTTGGCTACAGCACTATCAGATAAACATCTGCTGTAGCAGCTTCTACACAAGGCTTATAGTCCCGTAGTATGAACTCAAAGGTTATTAAAAAATGGTTCAGACAGAAGAGGATTCTGTGGGAAGACTATTATATTATCAATTTCAATGCCATATGAAAGAACAAGATCAAGGATTGTGGTTCGGACAATGAGTCGGTTTATTTACACTTGACAAAGCCATTGGTCTAATAGAGAGTAAAACGCAGTACTAAGACTATCATTGTGGGTTGTCCACATGATGTTAAAATCACCTACAATAATTACTTTATCTGTTTTAAGGATCAAGCCTGATGCAAATTCTGCAAATTCAGATTAAAAATTCAGAATAAGGACCTGGAGCTCGCTATACTGTAACAAATAAAATTGGCTGCAAAGTTTTCCAGGTTGGGTGAGTGAGGCTAAGGACAAGACTTTCAAATGAATTATAATTAGTTTAGGTTTTGGATTTATTAATAGACTTGAGTCAAATATGGCTCCAACTCCACCACCTCGACCAGTACTTCGAGGAACATGAGTATTATAATGACTCGGAGGAGTGGTTCATTTAAGCTAACATATTCATCTCCTGCAACCATCTGATAGCTGCTGTGTCCACTGTTAGACTGGACACTGCCTTCAGCGTTCTGTCGCTGTTAGACTGGACACTGCCGGTTCATGAGGTTCTGTCGCTGTAGACTGGACCACTGCCGGTCAGGGTTCTGTCGCTGTTAGTAGACTGGGACACTGCGGTTCAGAGGTTTCTGTCGTGTGTTCACTGTTAGACTGGGCACTGCTGCGTTCAGAGGTTCTGTCGCTGTGTTCACTGTTAGACTGGACACTGCTGGTTCAGAGGTTCTGTCGCTGTGTTCACTGTTAGACTGGACACTGCTGGTTCGGAGGTTCTGTTACTGTGTTCACTGTTAGACTGGACACTGCTGGTTCAGAGGTTCTGTTCAGTCCGGCCGTGTTCACTGAAGGTAGACGCTGATGCTAGCTCATACTGCTAGCTGTCTGACCTCGAGGTTCATGAGCTGAAGCTAGTTTAACCTGCTAGCGTGTCTTCATGTATGTATATTTACTCACTTTTAGTACATTGTTTTAATTATAGTGACATATGAATTATGTAAATTATTTATTATTTATTTTACAAACTGTCTCTCGTTTTAATTCTCTTCTTCACTGATTTTTCCTGCGTCGGCGTGTCATCATCTTCTTCACAGGGACTGACCGGATCCAGACCCAGGTGTCGGCTCTTCTCGTGGTCTTTGAGGTGGCAGGTGATGATGGCAGGGTTCAGTATTGATCGGTGACTTTTAATGACCTCCTGTTGATGCTCACACAAAGACGGTGCCTCATGCCAGCACTGTGAAGGCCAACTCAACCCCCCTGAAATGTTTCCAACACAAAGAGAAGACCAGACTCACTATGTTAGCTAGTCATGCCAAGACGTCACAGAGACTACGTCCAGGTTTTAGACAGTCTGCGGGGACGTCACAGAGACTACGTCCAGGTTTTAGTCAGTCTGCGGGAACGTCTTGGAGACATGTTAAAGCAGCACTCTGTGTTCGGTGTGTCTTTCCAGTGTGTGTTTATTAAATTACAAAGGTCGTCGTCATGTTCACTTTATTCAGACTTTACAACATACAGAATGACCATGAGGACGAGGATGGACCCGGCCCGGTGTCGTGGAGCTCCACACACCGCTACAAAAACAGTTCTGTCACTAGTCCAGAACCTTTTGGCCCCTTTGGACTTTTTTCTGCCTGATAAAACCCAGATCCAGAACCAGAACTTTCATTTACACTCAGCCACAAGAACCAGAGGTGATGACAGGAAGTCACAACACGCCACGTGTTCGACTGCTCAACATCCGTGTGTGAACCTGCAGAACCAGAACCAGATCAGCTGATCAAACAGGAGTGTTGTGGTGCTGATGGGTGCCGTGTTCTGGACTCGCTCCTCGTGGTTCTGATCTAGATGTGAGTCTGAGGTCGTTCTCTGGTTCTGGTTCTGTAATCGGCTGCATGTTGGCGGTTTGAAACCCATCAGGATGAGATGGTTCTGTTTGGTTCTGTTTGCCCTGATAAAAACGTCTCATGTCGCAGGCGGCTGAGTGGAAACGTTGGCCCTAGATCAGAAAGGTTCTGGTTCTGGAGGAGCACAGGGCTCGGCCCGGTCGTGTTGACAGGAATGAAGCATGAACACAGAATAAAAAAACAAAGTTACGTCATCGTCACATCAAAGCTTCAAACGTTCCCGCTCCGTCCTGTCAGCGAGCACAGTTCATATGTTACAGTAAAGTTCTGTTCTGTGTGTGTGTGTGTGTGTGTGTGTGTGTGTGTGTGTGTGTTTAGTTGTTCTCAAACAGCGACAGCAGGTCGTCGTTGTTGTTGTTCGGGAGGTCCGGAGGTCCGAGGTACGACAGCAACTCGTCTGGGTTGGTCAACTCAGGGAGCAACTGAGGAGAGAGACAGATTCATGAATAATTAATGAGTGAATATTAATGAGCACCATCAGATCCTCCGGTTCTGGTCTGGGTTGTACTCACATCCAGAGACGGTTCTGGAACCTCTGCAGGCCCGCCGAGTCCGAAGGAGCTGTCGCCTTGGAGACGGGGATTCTGGTTGCTACGCTGCATCATCTGGTTGCCGCCCCCGAGTTGGGAGTTGCCGTGGAGACCCTGTGACTGCTGCTGCTGGGAGAGAGGAGCACCATGGGAAGTGGAGTCCAGACGGCCCGAGACCGACATCTGAGGGAGGGAGGAAGGAGAGAGGAGTCAAGCAAGAGAGGACAGGAAGCGAGACAGAGAGGAGGAGGATGAAGGTGATGAAGGTGTGTTACCTGTCCAGCCAGTGGGTGAGGGGGGGGTTTGTCAGGGGTGAGGAGGGCACTGGACAGCTCCGACTGGTAGGAGAGGGGGGGAGGACCGGGGGAGGAGAAGTCCCCCCCAACGCCTGGAGTACCCGGTCCACTGAAGTCCGAGAAACCAGCTGACTGGGCGGGATAGGACGGAGCTGAGGAGGAGGCCACGCCCACACGTTAGAGACCACACCCACACACTACAGACCACACCCATGTGTTACAGACCACGCCCCCTGCATACCTGGCCCGGGGTAGTCCGGTGTGTTGCTGCTGTTGTTGCCGCCCCCTGCAGGCAGCGAGGGGTAGGGCATCGGGGAGGAGGAGGAGGAGGAGGAAGGGGCGGGGCCTAGTGATGCGATCATCTCCATGACGCTGGGGAGGACCATGTGACTCGGGCTGAGCGTCCGGCATCGCTTCAACACCGGGCCGTCCGACTCCTCCTTCACATGGATGTCCGGCTTCACCGGGACCGGCTTCCAGCTGCACACCGGGTCGATGGTGATCTCCTCGTACTCCGAACTGAGGAGGAGGAGGAGGAGGAGGAGGAGGAGGAGGGGGAGGCTCAGATGTGCAGGACTTGTCATGGACTCTGATCGGCGTTTAAAGAAGTTACTTACTTCTGGACGTAGATGAGGATTCCCAGCATGTACTGATCGACCTCGAGACCCTCCAACAGAGCTGTCTTACTGCGCACACACACACACACACACACACACACACACACACACACACACACACAGGTTATAGAGGACATGAGGAGTGTGTGTATTAGTTTGATGTGTATGTGTGACATACTTGCACACAGGGCATCTCCACGTTCCTCTCTCACAGTTGAGCTGCAGGTACGACTCCAGGTCGAAACACTGCAGACAGACAGAGAGACAGACAGACAGAGAGACAGAGAGACAGAGAGACAGACAGACAGACAGAGAGACAGACAGAGAGACAGACAGACAGACAGACAGACAGAGAGAGAGACAGACAGACAGACAGACAGACAGACAGAGTCATGTGACCATCATTATAATACATCTACCAGATGGCGACGGCACCACAGGAAATGAGCGCTCGCTTTAACGTGGATTTTCTGTTGTCCTTGAAGTAGCACTCACTGTATTTAACCAGGTGTGGTGCGTTTACTGTCATTGGAAAGCTAGGACTTTATATTTCCAGCATTGACAGCGTGGTGATGTCACAGTGCATGCCGTGCTCTGATTGGCCGTGGCTCTGACCTGTATGTGTCTGCAGTCGTGACCTCTGGCGGGCAGCTGGATGCGGCGGAAAGTGATGGGACACTTCAACGACACTCTGATGGCCGTCTGCTCCACGCCGTCCTCTCCGTTTAACCCGGGGGTCCCGGGAATCGAACCGCTGCTGAAGTTCCTCTTTACTGAGAGACAGAAGGAAGAAGGTGAGACGACACCTAACGAGCGGCGTGCGCTTAACGAGCGATGAAGACGAGCCACTCACTCTTGGTGACGCAGTGCTCTGCAGGCAGCAGCCTCTTCTTCATCAGACCCTGCAGCACCGAGCGCACCGAGGGACGATGGACCAGCTGGAGGACGAACAGGTGAGACTGCAGAGACACATTCATGTTAATGACACACACACCTGTACACAGCTGTGACACCTGTGTGTGTGTGTGTGTGTGTGTGTGTGTGCGTACACAGCAGCAGGCGGTCACGGTGATCTGGATGGTGTTCCTGCCAGGCTGACAGACTTGCTTCAGGTACAAAGGTTTATGGGAAGTTTTGTTGTCGCCTCGCTCGATGGTGAGAGGAGTCGCGTTCACGCTCACCTGAGGAGGAGGAGGAGGAGCAGGAGGAGGAGCAGGAGGAGGAGCAGGAGCAGGAGCAGGAGGAGCAGGTGAGTAACAGGTAAATACATGCTCAGATGAAATCAGTGTGGAGATAAAAAGATGGAGGTCGGACCTGGACCGAGGCGGGCCAGTTGGTGTTCATCTGTCGATCCTCGTGGTGGTAACACTTGAACTGGAGCTCCAGGTCCGGTCTGACACACACACACACACACACACACACACACGATTAAACAAAAGTCTTTAACATTAAGAGAACAAACTGTTCTCTTAATGTTTCTGTTAGCTCAATGCTAATACAAAGTAGGAAATACCATTAACACGCTAATGTAAATTAGCATCACAGTCACAGCAACATTTTCTTGACGCGACGTCCCCGCAGACTGACTAAAATCTGGACGTAGTCTCTGTGACGTCCCCGCAGACTGTCTAAAACCTGGATGTAGTCTCCGTGACGTCCCCACAGACTGTCTAAAACCTGTCTCACCTCATGATGAGCGTCTTGTACACGGAGTCTCGGAGCTGGAAGACGTGGTTGCTGACAGCCAGGTTGTGCTCTAATCTGAAGGGCTCTAGGACCACACCGTCACGCACTGGGAAGGTCAGCCGCAGGTCGTCGCTAGGGTTACCTGTTAACAGGAAGTCAGAACAGTCAGACGCCTGTACACTTCCTGTGATGTCACATCTCATGGTGATGTAACCTGGTGAAGAATCGACCTGTTGGAGGCGGCGGTGGCAGGCCTGCCATGTTGGGTTTGATGTCAGGCAGGAAGGAAGAGGGCGGCGGTTTGACGTCACTGTTGCCGGGCGACATGTAGGGCGGGGCCATGGAGCTGCTGGGGGTGATGGGAGGGGTCGGATTACCAGGAACCGGAGAGGACGGGTAACCTGGCAACCCTCGACCAGGCTGACAGAGAGAACGGGGAGAGAACCTCAACTGTTACCATGGTGACCTGGTCACAGGTGAGAACACGCCTCTACCTGTGACATCACTTCCTGTAACTGACAGTTCGACGCACACACACTTACCCCTGGCGGCTGGTTGAAGGAGCTGTAGACACCGGCGGCGCCCCCTGTGGTCAGACTGTTCAGACCTCCACCCTGCCCGTTAAACTGGTCCTGCTGCTCAGACACAAACACATGTTGGCCTGATGCTTCACGTCCTCACATGTTCACACGCACACGCAGTAAACACGCCTCACCTTGTAGTACTGTGAACTGGGGGGTCCAGAGGGGGGGTACTGTGGGAGGGGCATCTTATGGCCCTGATAGGAGGGGGAGGAGCCAGAGCGCTGTGGGGCGGGGCCTGGACCACCTGGACCTGCAGGGAGAGTGAAGATCCTTAAAGTGATGGAGGCTAGGCTAACATTTCCCTCTGCTTCCAGTCTTTGTGCTAAGCTAGGCTAACATTTCCCTCTGCTTCTAGTCTTTGTGCTAAGCTAAAACTTATTTGTGAAACTAAAAAAAAAAAAAATCAACAAATCCCTTTAAATCTCTAACCTGGATGGTACTGCATGTTTGGGCCGGAGTACGGGCCGGGTCCGGCGTGACCACCTCCGCCTGAACCTGGCATTGAACCGCCGGCGCCACCAGGACCGGACATGACGTTCACACTGGAACCAACCGGGACGCCGTACTGCTGAGACATTCCTGGGAAAGACTGAGGAGACAAACAGGAAGTGACTGATCCGTTTAAACCTGGCACATTTAATCTGGTTTGATCTGGTTTTATCCGGATTGATCACAGGCTCACCTCAGAGCTGTAGGGCCGTTTCAGGCCCTGTGGGGGCCTCAGGTGGCCCTGCTGTGGTCCAGGGCCGTAGTTTGGGTGCTGAGGGACCCTCTGGGGGCCACCTCCAGGTCCATACATGGGGCCCATTGAGGGAGGGCCCCTGGTAGGTCCAGGTCCGGAGCCCATACCTCCAGGAGCCATGCCAGGGGGGCCGCGGGGGCCGGAGTGGGCCATGAACTGGTTGTTATAGGCCGGACCGCCCATCTGACACAAACAGGGTGTTGGTTAGAGCTCTGCGGTGAGAACTACGCGTACTCAAGCTCCCTCTGCTTCCACAGACTTATTTAGAAGTGTTGGAAAAAGAAAAGTTCGTCTTGGATATGAAACAAATAAAGTTTGAAGTTTTGAAACATTTTTTAAAACTAACAGAAGCTGTCGTATGTTTCCTGCTCTGAGTCATGAAGCTCTGCATCATTCCAGTAACCTGAGACACCTGAATGTGACGCGCAGCTCAGGTGTCGGCCGGCAGGTGGGAACATGAATGAATAAATAAATAATCAACCTGCGAGACCTGAAATGACCCGACGAGGACGCCTGAAGCCTCCAGCAGAGGGAGCACTGACCCGCTCAGTCGACACGTGTCGCCTCACCTGTCCGTAGTTCATTTCCTGGTTTTGTTTCTCCTGGATGGCTGCAACGGTCGCCGTGGCGGTGGCGGTTGCTGTGGCGGCGGCAGCAGCAGCGACGGCAGCGGCGGCGGCAGCCTGAGTGAAGTCGGCAGAACCTCTGGAGCCTCCCGGGTTTGACGGGTAACTGAGACAAATGATAACAAGGACACTCAGAAACACAAAAGTGAACATATGTTCTTCCCAAAGAAACTTAAATGTACGAGCCAATCAGATTCAGTGTAAACATCTGGAAACTTGTTTGAAACAGACGTTTCCCTAACGTGTCAGATATCTTAAATCATATGACGTGTACGTGAGTTCCTCCTCACATGTTCTGTTTTCACTTCTCCAACATGGCCTTGTTGCTAAGGCTGGCAGGGTCCGGTAAAGTTCAGGTGAATGTAGAAACAGAACGAGGGTCAGGGACAGGTCAGAGAGGTGACATTTAAATTGGGGAAATGCTGACTATTAGAGGAAATTAAGAAGACTTATGATGCTATCTGTATCTATGGGGGGTCCGAGACATTAGAGATTAGAGAGTGTAGAAGAACCAACTGTTAGAGCTCCTCAGGGAGCCTTTTCCCTGTGACCCTTCTGTGTGCTGCACTGTTAAACATCCTTCTTGTACAAGAATAAATTCAACTTCACTTCGTTACTTTGAATCCAGTCCTCCTTATTGAGCGGTCATGTGAACATTCTTACGTTCCTGTTCTCAGGTCAGTGGTTCAGACTCACCTGCCGGTGTACCCCCCTGTTCTCAGGTCAGTGGTTCAGACTCACCTCCCGGTGTACCCCCCTGTTCTTAGGTCAGTGGTTCAGACTCACCTCCCTGTGTACCCCCCTGTTCTCAGGTCAGTGGTTCAGACTCACCTCCCGGTGTACCCCCCTGTTCTCAGGTCAGTGGTTCAGACTCACCTCCCGGTGTACCCCCCTGTTCTCAGGTCAGTGATTCAGACTCACCTCCCGGTGTACCCCCCTGTTCTCAGGTCAGTGGTTCAGACTCACCTCCCGGTGTACCCCCCTGGTCCTCCAGCGTAGCCCCCAGTCGTCCGGCCGTACATGCCCTGGTTCATGTAGCCTTTGTTGGGCTCTCCGTAGCCCTGCTGACCCATGTACCCTCCAGGCCCGCCGGCCATGCCCGGTCCCCCGGGACCCTGCATCATGGGCCCCCCGCCTGGGTTGGCTCCGGGCCCCATCACGCCTCCACCCAGACCCTGACGGACATAGAAACACACTTCACATCTCACACACGTCAAATGATTTAAAACCAATTAGTCCTCCTTCCTGTTTGGTGATGTCATACCTGGCTGGCTGAGGGATTGGTCACTCCCCAGACGGTGGTAACCACGGAGAGGGATCCTGTGGGCTGATTGGTGGGCTGCTGCCAGCTGGAGGGGTCGTACGGGTACGAGCCATCACTGCACACAAACACACGGAGGGAATCAGTGCGTCAGTACCCTGTGACATCACTGCTGTGTGTGTGTGTGTGTGTGTGTGTGTGTGTGTACCTGTGTGGGTTGTTGGACAGTCCCGCCTTCATCTGGTTCAGAGGGTTCATGGTGGGAGGGGCTAGCTTGCCGGGGTCCAATCAGAAGTCAGACAAACACCTGACAGACAGGCAGACGGAGGGTTAAATATTTGATGATACAAACTACATTTCCCATCAGCCTCGCTGCTGCCGAACAGCGCTTGCCCACAATGCACTGCACACAGCAAAGGATTATTACTGAGATTACTGAACCATTAAAGGTCCAATGTGAAAGATTTAGTGTCTTCTGCTGGTGAAGTCACAGATGAATACCGCTCGCCTCACCCTCCAAGTGTGAAGGAGGTGGAGGTGTTTGGTTTGTCCATTCTGGGCTCCTGTTTATAAACTCGTTAAAGCTCTTTAAATGAGCGGACGATGGATCTGAATATTTAATCAGACAGTTTAACTCTGAGCAGCTTCCACTTTGACCAGTTCATTACTGTAACGAGCGTCGTGATGTTCAGAGGAGGCTGTGTGAATCACACCTCCATGGTCTGAATGACGATGAGTCCAAATCTAAGAGTTCTGGTTCAGACTGCTGTGTCAGTGAATGGATGGGATCTGTGTGGTTCCCACCGTGATCTTATTATTACTGAATGACCTGAAATATTTTTAAAGTCCAGGATCAGCTGTTCTCCTAGAAAACTAGAATAAACGGTCATCACTAAATAAAAAAGTAAACAGATGAACGAATGAGCCGGACAGAACCAGTGACTCACATCACATGAATCAACTTTCCTGGATGTTACGGAGTCATTAAACGCATCGTGGCATTTCCTGAGTCAAACTGATGAAAAGTGATAAAACTGAAACTGAGACGTCATCGACATCACATCCTGTTTATGTTTTCAAGGCTCCAGGTTCAGAGCACGTGAGCCCGGTTCTGCTGCCGGCTAACAGATCCAGTTAGAGGGTCAACTACGACTCCCAAGGTGCATTTCACCAACACAGATCCAATCACAGTCTTGTGATTAAAAACCCTGAACGCATCTTTAAATGTATAGAAAGTACACAGGAACTGTATTTAAGAAGTATTTTTACTTGAAGTACACCTTCAGAGTTTAGAGTATTTTAGATGTAGTATTGCAGTATTTACAGAGGGTCCAACATTAATGACTGTGTGTCGATGCTGAACAGGTCGTCACACCTGGTAATGAGGTCACTTCCTCACTCAGTGATGCTTCTTCCTCTAATAAACCATCTTTGATCAGACAGAGACCACCAGACCTACAGACCATCAGACCATCAGACCACCAGACCACCAGACCTACAGACCATCAGACCATCAGACCACCAGACCTACAGACCTACAGACCATCAGACCACCAGACCTACAGACCATCAGACCACCAGACCTACAGACCATCAGACCAACAGACCTACAGACCATCAGACCTACAGACCACCAGACCTACAGACCATCAGACCACTAGACCTACAGAGCAACAGACCATCAGACCTACAGAGCAACAGACCACCAGACCTACAGACCAACAACAGACCATCAGACCTACATACCAACAGACCATCAGACCAACAACAGACCTACAGACCAACAACAGACCTACAGATCAACAACACACCATCAGACCTACATACCAACAGACCTACATACCAACAACAGACCTTCAAACTGTCGTGTTGGTTGAAGGTCTGTGTGGTGATGGTCTGTTGTTGGTATGATGGTTGTGAATAGTCTGTTGTTGGTCTGATGTCTGTTGTTGGTCTGTAGGTGTGATGGTCTGTGTTGGGATTGTCTGTTGTTGTACATAGGTCTTGTTCGTAGTTTTGGGTTGATGTTTGTTGTGTGTCGTTGTTGGTCTTGTTGGTCTGAGGTCTGTTGTGGTGGTCTGAGTCTGGATGTCTGTTGTTTGTTGTAG
Organism: Larimichthys crocea; assembly: GCF_000972845.2. NCBI lineage: Eukaryota > Metazoa > Chordata > Actinopteri > Sciaenidae > Larimichthys > Larimichthys crocea. The sequence goes on along the minus strand of NC_040023.1, from coordinate 48,394,350 downwards.
TCTGGATGGTCTGTTGTTGGTCTGATGGTCTGGTTGTTGGTCTGATGGTCTGTGTTGTACATAGGTCTGTTGTTGGTCTGTAGGTCTGCTGGTTGTTGTGGTCTTGATTGGTCTGTTGTGGTTCATAGGTCTTGTTGGTCTGTAGGTCTGTTGTTGGTCTGAGGTTGATGTCTTGTTGATTTGGTCTGATGGTCTCTTGTTGGTCTGTTGGTGGTGTGTAGGCTCTTGTTGGTCTGTAGTCTATGGTAGGTCTGTTGGTCTATAGAGTCTGATGGTCTGTTGTTTGGTCTGATGGTCTGTGTTGGTGCTGATGGTCTTGTTGTTGGTATATAGGTTGTTGTTGGTCTGTAGGTCTGTTGTTGGGTCTGTTGTGTGGTCATGTAGGTCGTGTTGTTGTTGGTGTTGGTTGTTCTGGTGGTCTCTCTGTTGGTCTGTAGGTCGGTTGGTACGTGGTCTGATGGTCTGTAGGTCTGATGGTGTTGTTGTTGGTTGATGGCTCTGTTTTGGTCTGATGGTGTGTTGGTTGAGGTGTGTTGTTGCATATGTAGGTCTGGGTTGTTTTGGTGTTCTGTAGGTCTGTTGTTGGTCTATGGTCTGTTGGTATGTAGGTCTGATGGTTGTTGTTGGTCGTAGG